>NC_092790.1:22722996-22931734 GCF_047496795.1 Chiloscyllium punctatum | reverse complement strand
CCTTGACGTTCAATGGTGTTACCGTCACTGAATCCACCCTCCCCCCCCCCACTATCACCATCCTGGGGGTTCCCATTGAGAGAGAATCTAACCATCACCCCCTTGACGTTCAATGGTGTTACCGTCACTGAATCCCCCCCTCTCCCCCCACTATCAACATCCTGGGGGTTCCCATGAGAGAGAATCTAACCATCGCCCCCTTGATGTTCAATGGCGTTACTGTCACTGAATCCCCCCTCCCCCCCCCACTATCACCATCCTGGGGGTTCCCATTGAGAGAGAATCTAACCATCGCCCCCTTGACGTTCAATGGTGTTACTGTCACTGAATCCCCCCCCCTCCCCCCCCACTATCAACACCCTGGGGGTTCCCATTGAGAGAGAATCTAACCATCGCCCCCTTGATGTTCAATGGCGTTACCGTCACTGAATCCCCCCTCCCCACCCCTCCACTATCAACATCCTGGGGGTTCCCATTGAGAGAGAATCTAACCATCGCCCCCCTTGACGTTCAATGGTGTTACCGTCACTGAATCCCCCCCCCCCCCCACTATCAACATCCTGGGGGTTCCCATTGAGAGAGAATCTAACCATCGCCCCCTTGATGTTCAATGGTGTTACCGTCACTGAATCCCCCCCCCCCCCCCCCCGGCACTATCAACATCCTGGGGGTTCCCATTGAGGGAGAATCTAACCATCGCCCCCTTGACGTTCAATGGTGTTACCGTCACTGAATCCCCCCTCCACCCCACCAGCAACATCCTGGGGGTTCCCATTGAGGGAGAATCTAACCATCGCCCCCTTGATGTTCAATGGTGTTACCGTCACTGAATCCCCCCCGACCCCCCCCACTATCAACATCCTGGGGGTTCCCATTGAGAGAGAATCTAACCATCGCCCCCTTGACGTTCAATGGCGTTACCGTCACTGAATCCCCCCCTCCCCCCACTATCAACATCCTGGGGGTTCCCATTGAGAGAGAATCTAACCATCGCCCCCTTGACGTTCAATGGCGTTACCGTCACTGAATCCCCCCCTCCCCCCACTATCAACATCCTGGGGGTTCCCATTGAGAGAGAATCTAACCATCGCCCCCTTGACGTTCAATGGCGTTACCGTCACTGAATCCCCCCCGACCCCCCCCACTATCAACATCCTGGGGGTTCCCATTGAGAGAGAATCTAACCATCGCCCCCTTGACGTTCAATGGTGTTACCGTCACTGAATCCCCCCCCCCCCCCCCCCCCCCCCCCCCCCCACTATCAACATCCTGGGGGTTCCCATTGAGAGAGAATCTAACCATCGCCCCCTTGACGTTCAATGGTGTTACCGTCACTGAATCCCCCCCCTCCCCCCCCACTATCAACACCCTGGGGGTTCCCATTGAGAGAGAATCTAACCATCGCCCCCTTGATGTTCAATGGCGTTACCGTCACTGAATCCCCCCTCCCCACCCCTCCACTATCAACATCCTGGGGGTTCCCATTGAGAGAGAATCTAACCATCGCCCCCTTGACGTTCAATGGTGTTACCGTCACTGAATCCCCCCCCCCCCACTATCAACATCCTGGGGGTTCCCATTGAGAGAGAATCTAACCATCGCCCCCTTGATGTTCAATGGTGTTACCGTCACTGAATCCCCCCCCCCCCCCCCCCCGGCACTATCAACATCCTGGGGGTTCCCATTGAGGGAGAATCTAACCATCGCCCCCTTGACGTTCAATGGTGTTACCGTCACTGAATCCCCCCTCCACCCCACCAGCAACATCCTGGGGGTTCCCATTGAGGGAGAATCTAACCATCGCCCCCTTGATGTTCAATGGTGTTACCGTCACTGAATCCCCCCCGACCCCCCCCCACTATCAACATCCTGGGGGTTCCCATTGAGAGAGAATCTAACCATCGCCCCCTTGACGTTCAATGGCGTTACCGTCACTGAATCCCCCCCCTCCCCCCACTATCAACATCCTGGGGGTTCCCATTGAGAGAGAATCTAACCATCGCCCCCTTGACGTTCAATGGCGTTACCGTCACTGAATCCCCCCCTCCCCCCACTATCAACATCCTGGGGGTTCCCATTGAGAGAGAATCTAACCATCGCCCCCTTGACGTTCAATGGCGTTACCGTCACTGAATCCCCCCCGACCCCCCCCACTATCAACATCCTGGGGGTTCCCATTGAGAGAGAATCTAACCATCGCCCCCTTGACGTTCAATGGTGTTACCGTCACTGAATCCCCCCCCCCCCCCCCACTATCAACATCCTGGGGGTTCCCATTGAGAGAGAATCTAACCATCGCCCCCTTGGCGTTCAATGGTGTTACCGTCACTGAATCCCCCCCCCCCCCGCACAAGAGCAGCTCAGAGACTGGGAATCCTGTGGTGAGTAACTCCCCTCCTGTCCCACCATCGACAAGGCAGGAGTGTGAGGGGGGAATACTCCCCCCTGGACAGGGGGGCAGCTCCAACGACCTCCACATACTCGACACCATCAGGGGATAAAGCAGCTCAGTTGCCTGGCATGACCTCCCGTGAGTATCCACTGGCACTCTGTCGCGGCAATGTACAGGCGCATCTGCAGAAACCATCTCGCCGCACCTTCCAAACCCACTTGTCATCTGGGAACGCCAGCCCCCCGCCCCCCCGCACGTTCCTTCTGAACCCCTCGCGATCCCCAACTTGGAAATTATGTCGGCATTCCTTCAGTGGCGCTGGGTCAAAATCCTGGGAGTTCCCTCCCTTGAGGGGCTTGGGAGTCAACCCCACAAGGGACTGCAGTGGTTCAAGAAGGCAGCTCACCCCTCCCCCTCCCCCAAACCTTCTCAAGGGGGCATCTAGGGACGGGCAAGAACTATTGGCCCAGCCCGTGACATCCACATCCCCCGAATGAATTTTAAAATGGTCTCCCCCCTGTTTTCTGGCTGGGCTCCCAAACGCAGTACAGAAAATTCGAGACAGGTCTGTTCATGCCTTGAAATTGTCTTGTCTCAACGTGTTGGAAAACTGCAATGGAACGCGCCGAAAGATTCGCTCCGACGTAAACTCCTCTCCACCCAAGTCGATTTGGCCGAGTCAGAAGGTGTGTTGGGCTTTCCCGAGCAGGAGGGTTGGGTCTAGGAGCCGTGAGGTTATGCTGCAGCTCGATAAAACCCTGGTTCGTCCGCACTGGGAAGATTGTGTCCCGTTCTTGCGGTGGCCTCGTTACGGGAAGGATGTTGGAAGCTTTAGAGAGAGGGTGCAGGGGTTGGTTTACCAGGGATGCTGCCCCGGCCGGGAGGGGATGTCTTACGGAGAAAGGTTGAGGGAGCTCAGGCTTTTTCTCGTTGGTCCGGAGAAGGAGGAGAGATGATAAGAGGTGGACGAGATGGTGGGAGGCGTAGATATCCCGGGACTTTTTCCCCCAGGGTGGAAACGGCGAGCACGAAGGGGGGGGGGCATCATTGTAAGGTGATTGGAGGAATGTCGAGGGGGGAGTTGTCAGAGGTTCTTTACTCAGAGAGGGGTGGGTGTGTGGAATGCACTGCCAGGGGTTGGGGGTGGGGGGGGGAGTAGAGACAGAAGCACCTCTTCGACAGGCGCAGAGATGATCGCAAATTGACGGGGGGTGGAGGTTCGTCTGATCTTAGAGGAGGCGCGACACGAAAGGTTTCTACTGTTCTATGATCCGTGATCTATGAGTGTTTGTGGGGGGGGCGGGGGGGGTATGTCTACGTGTCAGAGATCCACTCCATCTGCCCAACTTGCACACTTAACCGTCAGGTCCTGGGGGTGTTGCTGAACAAAGAGTCATTGGAGTGCAGGTTCATAGCTCCTTGAAAGTGGAGTCGCAGGTCGATAGGATAGTGAAGGCAGCGTTTGGTATGCTGTCCTTTATCGGTCAGAGTATTGAGTACAGGGAGCTGGGGGAGGTCACGTTACGGCTGTACAGGACATTGGTTGGGACATTGCGTGCAATTCTGGTCTCCTTCCTATCGGAAAGATGTTGTGAAACCTGAAAGGGTTCAGAAAAGATTTACAAGGAGGTTGCCCGGGGGTTGGAGGATCTGAGCTACAGGGAGAGGCTGAACGGGCTGGGGCTGTTTTCCCTGGAGCGTCGGAGGCTGAGGGGTGACCTTACAGAGGTTTATAAAATCATGAGGGGCTTGGATAGGGTAAATAGACAAAGTCTTTCCCCCCCCTGGGGCGGGGGAGTCCAGAACTAGAGGGGCAAAGGTTTAGGGTGAGAGGGGAAAGATATAAAAGAGACCTAAGGGGTAACTTTTTCACCCAGAGGGTGGTACGTGTGTGGAATGAGCTGCCAGAGAATGTGGTGGAGGCTGGTACAATTACAACATTTAAGAGGCATTTGGATGGGTATGTGAATAGGAAGGGTTTGGAGGGATATGGGCCAGGGGTGGGAGTAGATTGGGTTGGGATATCTGGGTCAGCATGGACGGGTTGGACCGAAGGGTCTGTTTCCGTGCTGTACACCTCTGTGACTCTATGTAGGTATCGCCGCAGATCCTATGAGAGAGCATCAGTGATGTGGGTCAAACACAGGATGGTGGAGGACAAGAGAGGCAAGGGATTGGTGGGGGGGGGGGGTCCGTCACTGCCGCTGTAAAAACACTTGACATTTGCACGCCCGGTGCGCCATCAACGTGAGCAAGAGATCTCAGCAAAACGGTGGGATCGCTTCCCAGAGCTGGACCGACCACAGCCACTCGGATTCCCACCTCGTTCCAACCTTGGGGCAGACCGTGGGAAAAGGACGGGGAATTACAGAGGTCAGGGCTGCTTCGGGACGGGGTGGGGCAGCGAGACGCCCACCCCCCCCCCCCCCCCCCCCCCGAGCAAAGACTGCGGCGAATGGGAATCGGAGAGGGTGCTCTCTGCTGGCGAAGGTCTCAGAAGAGGAGTCCGTGCAGCCCTTGGATCCCACGCTACCAGTCAATAAGGGTCAGAGCTGCAGCTCCAGCCCTCTCACTGTAACCCTTCATCCTTTTACTGTTCCACAAAAAAAAAACCCCCCTATCTTAACTTTAAAAGCATTCGCATTAACCACTTCCCTGGGCAGGGGATTCGACAGCTTCGCAACCCACTGGGAGGAAGATGTTCCAGCTCAATTCAGTCCGAAATCTGCTCCCCCCTCATTTTTGAGGCTACGTCCTCTTCTCCTAGTTACATCTCCCAGTGGAAACCCCCACTCCACGTCTATGTGACCAATCCCCTTCATCGTTTTATAGGACGACCCCCACCTTCTTCATCAAACACCCATGGAAACAGTGATGACTGGGAGTCATTCCCCCCCGTCAGCAGGAGTTCCTTGAGGGAGTATTGCAGGTCCCACACGGGATCTGGATATAAACATCCACACACACTGCTCGATTCGATTCCAGTCTGCAACTCACTCCTGGGGGCTGGCAGTTCTGCAAGGATTTGTGTTTTTTCAAGCCAAATTGGCCTTGGCTATAATGCGATTCCAGTCCCAATGGTTTAAATGTAATTTTCTTTTTGGTAACGTGGGATTGCAAGGGAACACAGCTATCGCATTATATTGGAACAGACTTGAATCTATTATTCTGTATATAAACCACCCTCAACCCCTCGATTCTATTCCAGTCTGGAACTCCCTCCCAGGGTGTCTGTTATTCTGTATATAAACCCCACCCCGAACCCCTCGATTAGATTCCAGTCTGTAACTCCCTCCCCGGGGTATCTGTTATTCTGTATATACACCACCCCGCACCCCTCGATTCTATTCCAGTCTGTAACTCCCGCCCTGGGATATCTGTTATTCTGTATATAAACCCCACCCCGAACCCCTCGATCAGATTCCAGTCTGTAACTCCCTCCCGGGTATCTGTTATTCTGTATATAAACCCCACCCCGAACCCCTCGATTAGATTCCAGTCTGTAACTCCCTCCCGGGGTATCTGTTATTCTGTATATAAACCCCACCCCGAACCACTCGATTAGATTCCAGTCTGTAACTCCCTCCCGGGGTATCTGTTATTCTGTATATAAACCACACCGAACCCCTCGATTAGATTCCAGTCAGTAACTCCCTCCCGGGGTATCTGTTATTCTGTATATAAACCCCACCCCGAACCACTCGATTAGATTCCAGTCTGTAACTCCCTCCCGGGGTATCTGTTATTCTGTATATAAACCACCCTGAACCCCTCGATTAGATTCCAGTCTGTAACTCCCTCCCGGGGTATCAGTTATTCTGTATATAAACCACCCCGAACCCCTCGATTAGATTCCAGTCTGTAACTCACTCCCGGGGTATCTGTTATTCTGTATATAAACCACCCCGAACCCCTCGATTAGATTCCAGTCTGTAACTCCCTCCCGGGGTATCTGTTATTCTGTATATAAACCCCACCCCGAACCACTCGATTAGATTCCAGTCTGTAACTCCCTCCCGGGGTATCTGTTATTCTGTATATAAACCACCCCGAACCCCTCGATTAGATTCCAGTCTGTAACTCCCTCCCGGGGTATCTGTTATTCTGTATATAAACCACCCCGAACCCCTCGATTAGATTCCAGTCTGTAACTCACTCCCGGGGTATCTGTTATTCTGTATATAAACCACCCAGAACCCCTTGATTAGATTCCAGTCTGTAACTCCCTCCCGGGGTATCTGTTATTCTGTATATAAACCCCACCCCCGAACCCCTCGATTAGATTCCAGTCTGTAACCCCCTCCCGGGGTATCTGTTATTCTGTATATAAACCCCACCCCGAACCCCTCGATTAGATTCCAGTCTGTAACTCCCTCCCGGGGTATCTGTTATTCTGTATATAAACCACCCCGAACCCCTCGATTAGATTCCAGTCTGGAACTCCCTCCCGGGGTATCTGTTATTCTGTATATAAACCCCACCCCGAACCCCTCGATTAGATTCCAGCCTGTAACTCCCTCCCGGGGTATCTGTTATTCTGTATATAAACCCCACCCCGAACCCCTCGATTAGATTCCAGCCTGTAACTCCCTCCCGGGGTATCTGTTATTCTGTATATAAACCCCACCCCGAACCCCTCGATTAGATTCCAGTCTGTAACTCCCTCCCGGGGTATCTGTTATTCTGTATATAAACCACCCCGAACCCCTCGATTAGATTCCAGTCTGTAACTCCCTCCCGGGGTATCTGTTATTCTGTATATAAACCCCACCCCGAACCCCTCGATTAGATTCCAGTCTGTAACTCACTCCCGGGGTATCTGTTATTCTGTATATAAACCACCCCGAACCCCTCGATTAGATTCCAGTCTGTAACTCCCTCCCGGGGTATCTGTTATTCTGTATATAAACCCCACCCCGAACCACTCGATTAGATTCCAGTCTGTAACTCCCTCCCGGGGTATCTGTTATTCTGTATATAAACCACCCCGAACCCCTCGATTAGATTCCAGTCTGTAACTCCCTCCCGGGGTATCTGTTATTCTGTATATAAACCACCCCGAACCCCTCGATTAGATTCCAGTCTGTAACTCACTCCCGGGGTATCTGTTATTCTGTATATAAACCACCCAGAACCCCTTGATTAGATTCCAGTCTGTAACTCCCTCCCGGGGTATCTGTTATTCTGTATATAAACCCCACCCCCGAACCCCTCGATTAGATTCCAGTCTGTAACCCCCTCCCGGGGTATCTGTTATTCTGTATATAAACCCCACCCCGAACCCCTCGATTAGATTCCAGTCTGTAACTCCCTCCCGGGGTATCTGTTATTCTGTATATAAACCACCCCGAACCCCTCGATTAGATTCCAGTCTGTAACTCCCTCCCGGGGTATCTGTTATTCTGGATATAAACCCCACCCCGAACCCCTCGATTAGATTCCAGTCTGGAACTCCCTCCCGGGGTATCTGTTATTCTGTATATAAACCCCACCCCGAACCCCTCGATTAGATTCCAGCCTGTAACTCCCTCCCGGGGTATCTGTTATTCTGTATATAAACCCCACCCCGAACCCCTCGATTAGATTCCAGCCTGTAACTCCCTCCCGGGGTATCTGTTATTCTGTATATAAACCCCACCCCGAACCCCTCGATTAGATTCCAGTCTGTAACTCCCTCCCGGGGTATCTGTTATTCTGTATATAAACCACCCCGAACCCCTCGATTAGATTCCAGTCTGTAACTCCCTCCCGGGGTATCTGTTATTCTGTATATAAACCCCACCCCGAACCCCTCGATTAGATTCCAGCCTGTAACTCCCTCCCGGGGTATCTGTTATTCTGTATATAAACCACCCCGAACCCCTCGATTAGATTCCAGTCTGTAACTCACTCCCGGGGTATCTGTTATTCTGTATATAAACCACCCTCCACCCCTTGATTAGATTCCAGTCTGTAACTCCCTCCCGGGGTATCTGTTATTCTGTATATAAACCCCACCCCGAACCCCTCGATTAGGTTCCAGTCTGTAACTCCCTCCCGGGGTATCTGTTATTCTGTATATAAACCCCGCCCCGAACCCCTCGATTAGATTCCAGCCTGTAACTCCCTCCCGGGGTATCTGTTATTCTGTATATAAACCACCCCGAATCCCTCGATTAGATTCCAGTCTGTAACTCCCTCCCGGGGTATCTGTTATTCTGGATATAAACCACCCTGAACCTCTCGATTAGATTCCAGTCTGTAACTCCCTCCCGGGGTATCTGTTATTCTGTATATAAACCCCACCCTGAACCCCTCGATTAGATTCCAGTCTGTAACTCCCTCCTGGGGTATCTGTTATTCTGTATATAAACCCCACCCCGAACCCCTCGATTAGATTCCAGTCTGTAACTCCCTTCGGGGGTAACTGTTATTCTGTATATAAACCACCCCGAACCCCTCGATTAAATTCCAGTCTGTAACTCCCTCCCGGGGTATCTGTTATTCTGTATATAAACCCCACCCCGAACCCCTCGATCAGATTCCAGTCTGTAACTCCCTCCTGGGGTATCTGTTATTCTGTACATAAACATCACCGAACCCCTCGATTAGATTCCAGTCTGTAACTCCCTCCCGGGGTATCTGTTATTCTGTATAAAAACCACCCTGAACCCCTCGATTAGATTCCAGTCTGTAACTCCCTCCCGGGGTATCTGTTATTCTGTATATAAACCCCACCCCGAAACCCTCGATTAGATTCCAGACTGTAAAGCCCTCCCGGGGTATCTGTTATTCTGTATATAAACCCCACCCCGAAACCCTCGATTAGATTCCAGACTGTAACTCCCTCCCGGGGTATCTGTTATTCGGTATATAAACCCCACCCCGAACCCCTCGATTAGATTCCAGTATGTAACTCCCTCCCCGGGCTATCTATTATTCTGTATATAAACCACACCGAACCCCTCGATTAGATTCCAGTCTGTAACTCCCTCCCGGGGTATCTGTTATTCTGTATATAAACCCCACCCCGAACCCCTCGATTAGATTCCAGTCTGTAACTCCCTCCCGGGGTATCTGTTATTCTGTATATAAACCCCACCCCGAACCCCTCGATTAGATTCCAGTCTGTAACTCCCTCCCGGGGTATCTGTTGTTCTGTATATAAACCACACCCCGAACCCCTCGATTAGATTCCAGTCTGTAACTCCCTCCTGGGGTATCTGTTATTCTGTATATAAACCCCACCCCGAACCCCTCGATTAGATTCCAGTCTGTAACTCCCTCCCGGGGTATCTGTTATTCTGTACATAAACCACACGGAACCCCTCGATTAGATTCCAGTCTGTAACTCCCTCCCGGGGTATCTGTTATTCTGTGTATAAACCCCACCCCGAACCCCTCGATTAGATTTCAGTCTGTAACTCCCTCCCGGGGTATCTGTTATTCTGTATATAAAACACCCCAAACCTCTCGATTAGATTCCAGTCTGTAACTCCCTCCCGGGTATCTGTTATTCTATATATAAACCCCACACCGAGCCCCTCGATTAGATTCCAGCCTGTAACTCCCTCCCGGGGTATCTGTTATTCTGTATATAAACCACCCCGAATCCCTTGATTAGATTCCAGCCTGTAACTCCCTCCCGGGGTATCTGTTATTCTGTATATAAACCACCCCGAATCCCTCGATTAGATTCCAGTCTGTAACTCCCTCCCGGGGTATCTGTTATTCTGTACATAAACCCCACCCCGAACTCCTCGATTAGATTCCAGTCTGTAACTCCCTCCCCGGGGTATCTGTTACTCTGTATATAAACCCCACCCTGAACCCCTCGATTAGATTCCAGTCTGTAACACCCTCCCCGGGGTATCTGTTATTCTGTATATAAACCCCACCCCGAACCCCTCGATTAGATTCCAGTCTGTAACTCCCTTCGGGGGTAACTGTTATTCTGTATATAAACCACCCCGAACCCCTCGATTAAATTCCAGTCTGTAACTCCCTCCCGGGGTATCTGTTATTCTGTATATAAACCCCATCCCGAACCCCTCGATTAGATTCCAGTCTGTAACTCCCTCCCGGGGTATCTGTTATTCTGTATATAAACCACCCCGAACCCCTCAATTAGATTCCAGTCTGTAACTCCCTCCCGGGGTATCTGTTATTCTGTATATAAACCCCACCCCGAACCCCTCGATTAGATTCCAGTCAGTAACTCCCTCCCGGGGTATCTGTTATTCTGTGTATAAACCCCACCCCGAACCCCTCGATTAGATTCCAGTCTGCAACTCCCTCCCCGGGGTGTCTGTTATTCTGTATATAAACCACCCCGAACCCCTCGATTAGAATTTAGTCTGTAACTCCCTCCCGGGGTATCTGTTATTCTGTATATTAACCACCCCGAACCCCTCGATTAGATTTTAGCCTGTAACTCCCTCGCGGGGTATCTGTTATTCTGTATATAAACCCCACCCCGAACCCGTCGATTAGATTCCAGTCTGTAACTCCCTCCCGGGATGTCTGTTATTCTGTATATAAACCCCCCCCCAAACCCCTTGATTAGACTCCAGTCTGTAACACCCTCCCCGGCGTATCTATTATTCTGCATATAAACCCCACCCCGAACCCCTCGATTAGATTCCAGTCTGTTACTCCCTCCCAGAGTATCTGTTATTCAGTATATAAACCCCACCCCGAACCCCTCGATTAGATTCCAGTCTGTAACTCCCTCCCTGGGGTATCTGTTATTCTGTATATAAACTACCCTGAAGCCCTCGATTAGATTCCAGTCTGTTACTCCCTCCCGGGGTGTCTGTTATTCTGTATATAAAACACCCCGAACCCCTCGATTAGATTCCAGTGTGTAACTCCCTCCCGTGGTATCTGTTATTCTGTACATAATCCCCACCCCGAACCCCTCGATTGGATTCCAGTCTGTAACTCCCTCCCGGGGTATCTGTCATTCTGTATATAAACCACCCCGAAACCCTCGATTAGATTCCAGTCTGTAACTCCCTCCCGGGGTATCTGTTATTCTGTATATTAACCACCCCGAACCCCTCGATTAGATTCCAGTCTGTAACTCCCTCCCCGGGGTATCTGTTATTCTGTATATAAACCACCCCGAACCCCTCGATTAGAATTTAGTCTGTAACTCCCTCCCGGGGTATCTGTTATTCTGTATATTAACCCCACCCCGAACCCCTCGATTAGATTTTAGTCTGTAACTCCCTCCCCGGGGTATCTGTTATTCTGTATATAAACCGCATCCCGAACCCGTCGATTAGATTCCAGTCTGTAACTCCCTCCCGGGATGTCTGTTATTCTGTATATAAACCCCCCCCAAACCCCTTTATTAGACTCCAGTCTGTAACACCCTCCCCGGCGTATCTATTATTCTGTATATAAACCCCACCCCGAACCCCTCGATTAGATTCCAGTCTGTAACTCCCTCACGGTGTATCTGTTATTCTGTATATAAGCCCCACCCTGAACCCCTCAATTAGATTCCAGTGTGTAACTCCCTCCCCGGGGTATCTGTTATTCTGTATATAAGCCCCACCCTGAACCCCTCGATTAGATTCCAGTCTGGAACTCCCTCCCGGGGTATCTGTTATTCTGTATATAAGCCCCACCCTGAACCCCTCAATTAGATTCCAGTGTGTAACTCCCTCCCGGGGTATCTGTTATTCTGTATATAAACCACCCCGAACCCCTCGATTAGATTCCAGTCTGTAACTCCCTCCCGGGATATCTGTTATTCTGTATATAAGCCCCACCCTGAACCCCTCAATTAGATTCCAGTCTGTAACTCCCTCTTGCGGTATCTGTTATTCTGTATATAAACCCCACCCCGAACCCCTCGATTAGATTCCAGTCTGTAACTCCCTCCCGGGGTATCTGTTATTCTGTATATAAACCCCACCCCGAACCCCTCGATTAGATTCCAGTCTGTAACTCCCTCCCGGGGTGTCTGTTATTCTGTATATAAACCCCACCCCGAACCCCTCGATTAGATTCCAGTCTGTAACTCCCTCCCGGGGTATCTGTTATTCTGTACATAAACCACCCCGAACCCCTCGATTAGATTCCAGTCTGTAACTCCCTCCCCGGGGTATCTGTTATTCTGTATATAAACCACCCCGAACCCCTCGATTAGATTCCAGTCTGTAACTCCCTCCCCGGGGTATCTGTTATTCTGTATATAAACCCCACCCCGAACCCCTCGATTAGATTCCAGTCTGTAACTCCCTCCCCGGGGTATCTGTTATTCTGTATATAAACCACCCCGAACCCCTCGATTAGATTCCAGTCTGTAACTCCCTCCCCGGGGTATCTGTTATTCTGTATATAAACCACCCCGAACCCCTCGATTAGATTCCAGTCTGTAACTCCCTCCCCGGGGTATCTGTTATTCTGTATATAAACCCCACCCCGAACCCCTCGATTAGATTCCAGTCTGTAACTCCCTCCCGGGACATCTGTTATTCTGTATGTAAACCCCACCCTGAACCCCTCGATTAGATTCCAGTCTGTAACTCCCTCCCGGGGTATCTGTTATTCTGTATATAAACCACCCCGAACCCCTCGATTAGATTCCAGTCTGTAACTCCCTCCCCGGGGTATCTGTTATTCTGTATATAAACCCCACCCCGAACCCGTCGATTAGATTCCAGTCTGTAACTCCCTCCCGGGGTATCTGTTATTCTGTATATAAACCCCACCCCGAACCCCACGATTAGATTCCAGTCTGTAACTCCCTCCCAGGGTATCTGTGATTCTGTATATAAACCCCACCCCGAACCCCACGATTAGATTCCAGTCTGTAATTCCCTCCCCAGGTATCTGTTATTCTGTATATAAACCCCACCCAATACCCCTCGATTAGATTCCAGTCTGTAACTCCCTCCCGGGGTATCTGTTACTCTGTATTTAAACCCCACCCCGAACCCCTCGATTAGATTCCAGTCTGTAACTCCCTCCCGGGGGTATCTGTTATTCGGTATATAAGCCCCACCCTGAACCCCTCGATTAGATTCCAGTCTGTAACTCCCTCCCGGGGGTATCTGTTATTCGGTATATAAGCCCCACCCTGAACCCCTCGATTAGATTCCAGTCTGTAACTCCCTCCTGCGGTATCTGTTAGTCTGTATATAAACCCCACCCCGAACCCCTCGATCAGATTCCACTCTGTAACTCCCTCCCGGGGTATCTGTTATTCTCTATATAAACCCCACCCCGAACCCCTCGATCAGATTCCACTCTGTAACTCCCTCCCGGGGTATCTGTTATTCTGTATATAAACCACCCTGAACCCCTCGATTAGATTCCAGTCTGTAACTCCCTCCCGCGTATCTGTTATTCTGTATATAAACCCCACCCCTAACCCCTCGATTAGATTCCAGTCTGTAACTCCCTCCCGGGGTATCTGTTATTCTGTATATACCCCACCCCAAACCCCTCAATTAGATTCCAGTCTGTAACTCCCTCCCGGGGTATCTGTTATTCTGTATATAAACCCCACCCCTAACCCCTCGATTAGATTCCAGTCTGTAACTCCCTCCCGGGATATCAGTTATTCTGTATTTAAACCCCACCGTGAACCCCTCGATTAGATTCCAGTCTGTAACTCCCTCCCAGGGTATCTGTTATTCTGTATACAAACCACCCTGAACCCCTCGATTAGATTCCAGTCTGTAACTCCCTCCCGGGGTATCTGTTATTCTGTATATAAACCACCCTGAACCCCTCGATTAGATTCCAGTCTGTAACTCCCTCCCGGGGTATCTGTTATTCTGTATATAAACCCCACCCCTAACCCCTCGATTAGATTCCAGTCTGTAACTCCCTCCCGGGGTATCTGTTATTCTGTATATAAACCCCACCCCGAACCCCTCGATTAGATTCCAGTCTGTAACTCCCTCCCGGGGTATCTGTTATTCTGTATATAAACCACCCTGAACCCCTCGATTAGATTCCAGTCTGTAACTCCCTCCCGCGTATCTGTTATTCTGTATATAAACCCCACCCCTAACCCCTCGATTAGATTCCAGTCTGTAACTCCCTCCCGGGGTATCTGTTATTCTGTATATAAACCCCACCCTGAACCCCTCGATTAGATTCCAGTCTGTAACTCCCTCCTGGGGTGTCTGTTATTCTGTATATAAACCCCACCCTGAACCCCTCGATTAGATTCCAGTCTGTAACTCCCTCCCGGGGTATCTGTTATTCCGTATATAAGCCCCACCCTGAACCCCTCGATTAGATTCCAGAGTGTAACTCCCTCCCGGATATCTGTTATTCTGTATATAAACCACCCCGAACCCCTCGATTAGATTCCAGTCTGTAACTCCCTCCCGGGGTATCTGTTATTCTGTATATAAACCACCCTGAACCCCTCGATTCGATTCCAGTCTGTAGCTCCCTCCCGGATATCTGTTATTCTGTATATAAACCACCCCGAACCCCTCGATTAGATTCCAGTCTGTAACTCCCTCCCGGGGTATCTGTTATTCTGTATATAAGCCCCACCCTGAACCCCTCGATTAGATTCCAGTCTGTAACTCACTCCCCGGGGTATCTGTTATTCTGTATATAAACCCCACCCCGAACCCCTCGATTAGATTCCAGTCTGTAACTCCCTCCCGGGGTATCTGTTATTCTGTATATAAACCCCACCCCGAACCCCTCGATTAGATTCCAGTCTGTAACTCCCTCCCGGGGTATCTGTTATTCTGCATATAAACACCCTGAACCCCTCGATTAGATTCCAGTCTGTAAATCCCTCCCGGGGTATCTGTTATTCTGTATATAAACCCCACCCCGAACCCCTCGATTAGATTCCAGTCTGTAACTCCCTCCCCGGGATATCTATTATTCTGTATATAAACCCCACCCCGAACCCCTCGATAAGATTCCAGTCTGTAACTCCCTCCAAGTATATCTGTTATTCTGTATATAAACCCCACCCCGAACCCCTCGATTAGATTCCAGTCTGTAACTCCCTCCCGGGATACCCGTTATTCTGTCTAAAAACCCCCCCTAAACCCCTTGATTAGACTCCAGTCTGTAACACCCTCCCCGGGGTATCTGTTATTCTGTATATAAACCCCACCCCGAACCCCTCGATTCGATTCCAGTCTGTAAATCCCTCCCGGGGTATCTGTTATTCTGGATATAAACCCCACCCTGAACCCCTCGATTAGATTCCAGTCTGTAACTCCCTCCCCGGGGTATCTGTTATTCTGTATATAAACCCCACCCTGAACCCCTCGATTAGATTCCAGTCTCTAACTCCCTCCCGGGGTATCTGTTATTCTGTATATAAACCCCACCCCGAACCCCTCGATTAGATTCCAGTCTGTAACTCCCTCCCGGGGTATCTGTTATTCTGTATATAAACCACCCTGAACCCCTCGATTAGATTCCGGTCTGTAACTCACTCCCGGGGTATCTGTTATTCTGTATATAAACCCCACCCTGAACCCCTCGATTAGATTCCAGTCTGTAACTCCCTCCCGGGGTATCTGTTATTCTGTATATAAACCACCCCGAACCCCTCGATTAGATTCCAGTCTGTAACTCCCTCCCGGGGTATCTGTTATTCTGTATATAAACCACCCCGAACCCCTCGATTAGATTCCAGTCAGTAACTCCCTCCCGGGGTATCTGTTATTCTGTGTATAAACCCCACCCCGAACCCCTCGATTAGATTCCAGTCTGCAACTCCCTCCCCGGGGTGTCTGTTATTCTGTATATAAACCACCCCGAACCCCTCGATTAGAATTTAGTCTGTAACTCCCTCCCGGGGTATCTGTTATTCTGTATATTAACCACCCCGAACCCCTCGATTAGATTTTAGCCTGTAACTCCCTCGCGGGGTATCTGTTATTCTGTATATAAACCCCACCCCGAACCCGTCGATTAGATTCCAGTCTGTAACTCCCTCCCGGGATGTCTGTTATTCTGTATATAAACCCCCCCCCAAACCCCTTGATTAGACTCCAGTCTGTAACACCCTCCCCGGCGTATCTATTATTCTGCATATAAACCCCACCCCGAACCCCTCGATTAGATTCCAGTCTGTTACTCCCTCCCAGAGTATCTGTTATTCAGTATATAAACCCCACCCCGAACCCCTCGATTAGATTCCAGTCTGTAACTCCCTCCCTGGGGTATCTGTTATTCTGTATATAAACTACCCTGAAGCCCTCGATTAGATTCCAGTCTGTTACTCCCTCCCGGGGTGTCTGTTATTCTGTATATAAAACACCCCGAACCCCTCGATTAGATTCCAGTGTGTAACTCCCTCCCGTGGTATCTGTTATTCTGTACATAATCCCCACCCCGAACCCCTCGATTGGATTCCAGTCTGTAACTCCCTCCCGGGGTATCTGTCATTCTGTATATAAACCACCCCGAAACCCTCGATTAGATTCCAGTCTGTAACTCCCTCCCGGGGTATCTGTTATTCTGTATATTAACCACCCCGAACCCCTCGATTAGATTCCAGTCTGTAACTCCCTCCCCGGGGTATCTGTTATTCTGTATATAAACCACCCCGAACCCCTCGATTAGAATTTAGTCTGTAACTCCCTCCCGGGGTATCTGTTATTCTGTATATTAACCCCACCCCGAACCCCTCGATTAGATTTTAGTCTGTAACTCCCTCCCCGGGGTATCTGTTATTCTGTATATAAACCGCATCCCGAACCCGTCGATTAGATTCCAGTCTGTAACTCCCTCCCGGGATGTCTGTTATTCTGTATATAAACCCCCCCCAAACCCCTTTATTAGACTCCAGTCTGTAACACCCTCCCCGGCGTATCTATTATTCTGTATATAAACCCCACCCCGAACCCCTCGATTAGATTCCAGTCTGTAACTCCCTCACGGTGTATCTGTTATTCTGTATATAAGCCCCACCCTGAACCCCTCAATTAGATTCCAGTGTGTAACTCCCTCCCCGGGGTATCTGTTATTCTGTATATAAGCCCCACCCTGAACCCCTCGATTAGATTCCAGTCTGGAACTCCCTCCCGGGGTATCTGTTATTCTGTATATAAGCCCCACCCTGAACCCCTCAATTAGATTCCAGTGTGTAACTCCCTCCCGGGGTATCTGTTATTCTGTATATAAACCACCCCGAACCCCTCGATTAGATTCCAGTCTGTAACTCCCTCCCGGGATATCTGTTATTCTGTATATAAGCCCCACCCTGAACCCCTCAATTAGATTCCAGTCTGTAACTCCCTCTTGCGGTATCTGTTATTCTGTATATAAACCCCACCCCGAACCCCTCGATTAGATTCCAGTCTGTAACTCCCTCCCGGGGTATCTGTTATTCTGTATATAAACCCCACCCCGAACCCCTCGATTAGATTCCAGTCTGTAACTCCCTCCCGGGGTGTCTGTTATTCTGTATATAAACCCCACCCCGAACCCCTCGATTAGATTCCAGTCTGTAACTCCCTCCCGGGGTATCTGTTATTCTGTACATAAACCACCCCGAACCCCTCGATTAGATTCCAGTCTGTAACTCCCTCCCCGGGGTATCTGTTATTCTGTATATAAACCACCCCGAACCCCTCGATTAGATTCCAGTCTGTAACTCCCTCCCCGGGGTATCTGTTATTCTGTATATAAACCCCACCCCGAACCCCTCGATTAGATTCCAGTCTGTAACTCCCTCCCCGGGGTATCTGTTATTCTGTATATAAACCACCCCGAACCCCTCGATTAGATTCCAGTCTGTAACTCCCTCCCCGGGGTATCTGTTATTCTGTATATAAACCACCCCGAACCCCTCGATTAGATTCCAGTCTGTAACTCCCTCCCCGGGGTATCTGTTATTCTGTATATAAACCCCACCCCGAACCCCTCGATTAGATTCCAGTCTGTAACTCCCTCCCGGGACATCTGTTATTCTGTATGTAAACCCCACCCTGAACCCCTCGATTAGATTCCAGTCTGTAACTCCCTCCCGGGGTATCTGTTATTCTGTATATAAACCACCCCGAACCCCTCGATTAGATTCCAGTCTGTAACTCCCTCCCCGGGGTATCTGTTATTCTGTATATAAACCCCACCCCGAACCCGTCGATTAGATTCCAGTCTGTAACTCCCTCCCGGGGTATCTGTTATTCTGTATATAAACCCCACCCCGAACCCCACGATTAGATTCCAGTCTGTAACTCCCTCCCAGGGTATCTGTGATTCTGTATATAAACCCCACCCCGAACCCCACGATTAGATTCCAGTCTGTAATTCCCTCCCCAGGTATCTGTTATTCTGTATATAAACCCCACCCAATACCCCTCGATTAGATTCCAGTCTGTAACTCCCTCCCGGGGTATCTGTTACTCTGTATTTAAACCCCACCCCGAACCCCTCGATTAGATTCCAGTCTGTAACTCCCTCCCGGGGGTATCTGTTATTCGGTATATAAGCCCCACCCTGAACCCCTCGATTAGATTCCAGTCTGTAACTCCCTCCCGGGGGTATCTGTTATTCGGTATATAAGCCCCACCCTGAACCCCTCGATTAGATTCCAGTCTGTAACTCCCTCCTGCGGTATCTGTTAGTCTGTATATAAACCCCACCCCGAACCCCTCGATCAGATTCCACTCTGTAACTCCCTCCCGGGGTATCTGTTATTCTCTATATAAACCCCACCCCGAACCCCTCGATCAGATTCCACTCTGTAACTCCCTCCCGGGGTATCTGTTATTCTGTATATAAACCACCCTGAACCCCTCGATTAGATTCCAGTCTGTAACTCCCTCCCGCGTATCTGTTATTCTGTATATAAACCCCACCCCTAACCCCTCGATTAGATTCCAGTCTGTAACTCCCTCCCGGGGTATCTGTTATTCTGTATATACCCCACCCCAAACCCCTCAATTAGATTCCAGTCTGTAACTCCCTCCCGGGGTATCTGTTATTCTGTATATAAACCCCACCCCTAACCCCTCGATTAGATTCCAGTCTGTAACTCCCTCCCGGGATATCAGTTATTCTGTATTTAAACCCCACCGTGAACCCCTCGATTAGATTCCAGTCTGTAACTCCCTCCCAGGGTATCTGTTATTCTGTATACAAACCACCCTGAACCCCTCGATTAGATTCCAGTCTGTAACTCCCTCCCGGGGTATCTGTTATTCTGTATATAAACCACCCTGAACCCCTCGATTAGATTCCAGTCTGTAACTCCCTCCCGGGGTATCTGTTATTCTGTATATAAACCCCACCCCTAACCCCTCGATTAGATTCCAGTCTGTAACTCCCTCCCGGGGTATCTGTTATTCTGTATATAAACCCCACCCCGAACCCCTCGATTAGATTCCAGTCTGTAACTCCCTCCCGGGGTATCTGTTATTCTGTATATAAACCACCCTGAACCCCTCGATTAGATTCCAGTCTGTAACTCCCTCCCGCGTATCTGTTATTCTGTATATAAACCCCACCCCTAACCCCTCGATTAGATTCCAGTCTGTAACTCCCTCCCGGGGTATCTGTTATTCTGTATATAAACCCCACCCTGAACCCCTCGATTAGATTCCAGTCTGTAACTCCCTCCTGGGGTGTCTGTTATTCTGTATATAAACCCCACCCTGAACCCCTCGATTAGATTCCAGTCTGTAACTCCCTCCCGGGGTATCTGTTATTCCGTATATAAGCCCCACCCTGAACCCCTCGATTAGATTCCAGAGTGTAACTCCCTCCCGGATATCTGTTATTCTGTATATAAACCACCCCGAACCCCTCGATTAGATTCCAGTCTGTAACTCCCTCCCGGGGTATCTGTTATTCTGTATATAAACCACCCTGAACCCCTCGATTCGATTCCAGTCTGTAGCTCCCTCCCGGATATCTGTTATTCTGTATATAAACCACCCCGAACCCCTCGATTAGATTCCAGTCTGTAACTCCCTCCCGGGGTATCTGTTATTCTGTATATAAGCCCCACCCTGAACCCCTCGATTAGATTCCAGTCTGTAACTCACTCCCCGGGGTATCTGTTATTCTGTATATAAACCCCACCCCGAACCCCTCGATTAGATTCCAGTCTGTAACTCCCTCCCGGGGTATCTGTTATTCTGTATATAAACCCCACCCCGAACCCCTCGATTAGATTCCAGTCTGTAACTCCCTCCCGGGGTATCTGTTATTCTGCATATAAACACCCTGAACCCCTCGATTAGATTCCAGTCTGTAAATCCCTCCCGGGGTATCTGTTATTCTGTATATAAACCCCACCCCGAACCCCTCGATTAGATTCCAGTCTGTAACTCCCTCCCCGGGATATCTATTATTCTGTATATAAACCCCACCCCGAACCCCTCGATAAGATTCCAGTCTGTAACTCCCTCCAAGTATATCTGTTATTCTGTATATAAACCCCACCCCGAACCCCTCGATTAGATTCCAGTCTGTAACTCCCTCCCGGGATACCCGTTATTCTGTCTAAAAACCCCCCCTAAACCCCTTGATTAGACTCCAGTCTGTAACACCCTCCCCGGGGTATCTGTTATTCTGTATATAAACCCCACCCCGAACCCCTCGATTCGATTCCAGTCTGTAAATCCCTCCCGGGGTATCTGTTATTCTGGATATAAACCCCACCCTGAACCCCTCGATTAGATTCCAGTCTGTAACTCCCTCCCCGGGGTATCTGTTATTCTGTATATAAACCCCACCCTGAACCCCTCGATTAGATTCCAGTCTCTAACTCCCTCCCGGGGTATCTGTTATTCTGTATATAAACCCCACCCCGAACCCCTCGATTAGATTCCAGTCTGTAACTCCCTCCCGGGGTATCTGTTATTCTGTATATAAACCACCCTGAACCCCTCGATTAGATTCCGGTCTGTAACTCACTCCCGGGGTATCTGTTATTCTGTATATAAACCCCACCCTGAACCCCTCGATTAGATTCCAGTCTGTAACTCCCTCCCGGGGTATCTGTTATTCTGTATATAAACCACCCCGAACCCCTCGATTAGATTCCAGTCTGTAACTCCCTCCCGGGGTATCTGTTATTCTGTATATAAACCACCCCGAACCCCTCGATTAGATTCCAGTCTGTAACTCACTCCCGGGGTATCTGTTATTCTGTATATAATCCACACCCTGAACCCCTCGATTAGATTCCAGTCTGGAACTCCCTCCTGGGGTATCTGTTATTCTGTATATAAACCACCCCGAACCCCTCGATTAGATTCCAGTCTGTAACTCCCTCCCGTGGTATCTGTTATTCTGTATATAAACCCCCACCGAACCCCTCGATTAGATTCCAGTGTGTAACTCCCTCCCGGAGTGTCTGTTATTCTGTATAAAAACCACACCAAACCCTTCGATTAGATTCCAGTCTGTAACTCCCTCCCGGGGTATCTGTTATTCTGTATATAAACCACCCTGAATTCCTCGATTAGATTCCAGTCTGTAACTCCCTCCCGGGGTATCTGTTATTCTGTATATAAACCCCACCCTGAACCCCTCGATTAGATTCCAGTCTGTAACTCCCTCCCGGTGTATCTGTTATTCTGTATATAAACCCCACCCCAAACCCCTCGATTAGATTTTAGTCTGTAACTCCCTCCCGGGGTATCTGTTATTCTGTATAAAAACCCCACCCCGAACCCCTCGATTAGATTCCAGTCTGTAACTCCCTCCCCGGGGTATCTGTTATTCTGTATATAAACCCCACCCCGAACCCCTCGATTAGATTCCAGTCTGTAACTCCCTCCCGGTGTATCTGTTATTCTGTATATAAACCCCACCCCAAACCCCTCGATTAGATTTTAGTCTGTAACTCCCTCCCGGGGTATCTGTTATTCTGTATAAAAACCCCACCCCGAACCCCTCGATTAGATTCCAGTCTGTAACTCCCTCCCGGGGTATTTGTTATTCTGTATATAAACCCCCCCGATCCTTTCGATTAGATTCCAGTCTGTAACTCCCTCCCGGGGTATCTGTTATTCTGTATATAAACCCCACACCGAACCCCTCGATTAGATTCCAGTCTGTAACTCCCTCCCGGGGTATCTGTTATTCTGTATATAAACCACCCCGAACCCCTCGATTAGATTCCAGTCTGTAACTCCCTCCCGGGGTATCTGTTATTCTGTATATAAATCACCCCGAACCGCTCGATTAGATTCCAGTCTGGAACTCCCTCCCGGGGTATCTGTTATTCCGTACATAAACCACCCCGAACCCCTCGATTAGATTCCAGTCTGTAACTCCCTCCCGGGGTATCTGTTATTCTGTATATAAACCACCCTGAACCCCTCGATTAGATTCCAGTCTGTAACTCCCTCCCGGGGTATCTATTATTCTGTATATAAACCACCCCGAACCCCTCGATTAGATTCCAGTCTGTAACTCCCTCCCGGGGTGTCTGTTATTCTGTATATAAACCCCACCCAGAACCCCTCGATTAGATTCCAGTCTGTAACTCCCTCCCGGGGTATCTGTTATTCTGTATATAAACCCCACGACGAAGCCCTCGATTAGATTCCAGTCTGTAACTCCCGCCCCGGGGTGTCTGTTATTCTGTATATAAACCACCCCAAACCCCTCGATTAGAATTTAGTCTGTAACTCCCTCCCCGGGGTATCTGTTATTCTGTATATAAACTACCCCGAACCCCTCGATTAGATTCCAGTCTGTTATTCCCTCCCAGTGTATCTGTTATTCTGTATATAAACCCCCCCTAAACCCCTTGATTAGACTCCAGTCTGTAACACCCTCCCCGGGGTATCTATTATTCTGTATATAAACCCCACCCCGAACCCCTCGATTAGATTCCAGTCTGTAACACCCTCCCCGGGGTATCTGTTATTCTGTATATAAACCCCACCCTGAACCCCTCGATTAGATTCCAGTCTGTAACTCCCTCCCGGGTATCTGTTATTCTGTATATAAACCACCCCGAACCCCTCGATTAGATTCCAGTCTGTAACTCCCTACCGGGGTATCTGTTATTCTGTATATAAACCACCCTGAACCCCTCGATTAGATTCCAGTCTGTAACTCCCTCCCGGGGTAACTGTTATTCTGTATATAAACCCCACCCTAAACCCCTCGATTAGATTCCAGTCTGTAACTCCCTCCCGGGTATCTGTTATTCTGTATATAACCCCACCCTGAACCCCTCGATTAGATTCCAGTCTGTAACTCCCTCCCGGGGTATCTGTTATTCTGTATATAAACCACCCTGAACCCCTCGATTACATTCCAGTGTGTAACTCCCTCCGGGGTATCTGTTATTCAGTATATAAACCACCCTGAACCCCTCGATTAGATTCCAGTCTGTAACTCCCTCCCGGGTATCTGTTATTCTGTATATAACCCCACCCTGAACCCCTCGATTAGATTCCAGTCTGTAACTCCCTCCCCGGGGTATCTGTTATTCTGTAAATAAACCCCACCCCGAACCCCTCGATTAGATTCCAGTCTGTAACTCCCTCCCCGGGGTATCTGTTATTCTGTATATAAACCACCCCGAATCCCTCGATTAGATTCCAGTCTGTAACTCCCTCCCGGGGTATCTGTTATTCTGTATATAAACCACCCCGAACCCCTCGATTAGATTCCAGTCTGTAACTCCCTCCCGGGATATCTGTTATTCTGTATATAAACCCCACCCCGAACCCCTCGATAAGATTCCAGTCTGTAACTTCCTCCCAGTATATCTGTTATTCTGTATATAAACCCCACCCCGAACCCCTCGATTAGATTCCAGTCTGTAACTCCCTCACAGTGTATCTGTTATTCTGTATATAAGCCCCACCCCGAACCCCTCGATTATTTTCCAGTGTGTAACTCCCTCCGAGTATATCTGTTATTCTGTATATAAGCCCCACCCTGAACCCCTCAATTAGATTCCAGTGTGTAACTCCCTCCCGGGGTATCTGTTATTCTGTATATAAACCACCCCGAACCCCTCGATTAGATTCCAGTCTGTAACTCCCTCCCGGGATATCTGTTATTCTGTATATAAGCCCCACCCTGAACCCCTCAATTAGATTCCAGTCTGTAACTCCCTCTTGCGGTATCTGTTATTCTGTATATAAACCCCACCCCGAACCCCTCGATTAGATTCCAGTCTGTAACTCCCTCCCGGGGTATCTGTTATTCTGTATATAAACCCCACCCCGAACCCCTCGATTAGGTTCCAGTCTGTAACTCCCTCCCGGGGTATCTGTTATTCTGTATATAAACCACCCCGAACCCCTCGATTAGATTCCAGTCTGTAACTCCCTCCCGGGGTATCTGTTATTCTGTATATAAACCCCGCCCCGAACCCCTCGATTAGATTCCAGCCTGTAACTCCCTCCCGGGGTATCTGTTATTCTGTATATAAACCACCCCGAATCCCTCGATTAGATTCCAGTCTGTAACTCCCTCCCGGGGTATCTGTTATTCTGGATATAAACCACCCTGAACCTCTCGATTAGATTCCAGTCTGTAACTCCCTCCCGGGGCATCTGTTATTCTGTATATAAACCCCACCCTGAACCCCTCGATTAGATTCCAGTCTGTAACTCCCTCCTGGGGTATCTGTTATTCTGTATATAAACCCCACCCCGAACCCCTCGATTAGATTCCAGTCTGTAACTCCCTTCGGGGGTAACTGTTATTCTGTATATAAGCCCCACCCTGAACCCCTCGATTAGATTCCAGTCTGTAACTCCCTCCCGGGGTATCTGTTATTCTGTATATAAACCCCACCCCGAACCCCTCGATTAGATTCCAGTCTGTAACTCCCTCCTGGGGTATCTGTTATTCTGTACATAAACATCACCGAACCCCTCGATTAGATTCCAGTCTGTAACTCCCTCCCGGGGTATCTGTTATTCTGTATAAAAACCACCCTGAACCCCTCGATTAGATTCCAGTCTGTAACTCCCTCCCGGGGTATCTGTTATTCTGTATATAAACCCCACCCCGAAACCCTCGATTAGATTCCAGACTGTAAAGCCCTCCCGGGGTATCTGTTATTCTGTATATAAACCCCACCCCGAAACCCTCGATTAGATTCCAGACTGTAACTCCCTCCCGGGGTATCTGTTATTCGGTATATAAACCCCACCCCGAACCCCTCGATTAGATTCCAGTCTGTAACTCCCTCCCCGGGCTATCTATTATTCTGTATATAAACCACACCGAACCCCTCGATTAGATTCCAGTCTGTAACTCCCTCCCGGGGTATCTGTTATTCTGTATATAAACCCCACCCCGAACCCCTCGATTAGATTCCAGTCTGTAACTCCCTCCCGGGGTATCTGTTATTCTGTATATAAACCCCACCCCGAACCCCTCGATTAGATTCCAGTCTGTAACTCCCTCCCCGGGGTATCTGTTGTTCTGTATATAAACCACACCCCGAACCCCTCGATTAGATTCCAGTCTGTAACTCCCTCCTGGGGTATCTGTTATTCTGTATATAAACCCCACCCCGAACCCCTCGATTAGATTCCAGTCTGTAACTCCCTCCCGGGGTATCTGTTATTCTGTGTATAAACCCCACCCCGAACCCCTCGATTAGATTTCAGTCTGTAACTCCCTCCCGGGGTATCTGTTATTCTGTATATAAAACACCCCAAACCTCTCGATTAGATTCCAGTCTGTAACTCCCTCCCGGGTATCTGTTATTCTATATATAAACCCCACACCGAGCCCCTCGATTAGATTCCAGCCTGTAACTCCCTCCCGGGGTATCTGTTATTCTGTATATAAACCACCCCGAATCCCTTGATTAGATTCCAGCCTGTAACTCCCTCCCGGGGTATCTGTTATTCTGTATATAAACCACCCCGAATCCCTCGATTAGATTCCAGTCTGTAACTCCCTCCCGGGGTATCTGTTATTCTGTACATAAACCCCACCCCGAACTCCTCGATTAGATTCCAGTCTGTAACTCCCTCCCCGGGGTATCTGTTACTCTGTATATAAACCCCACCCTGAACCCCTCGATTAGATTCCAGTCTGTAACACCCTCCCCGGGGTATCTGTTATTCTGTATATAAACCCCACCCCGAACCCCTCGATTAGATTCCAGTCTGTAACTCCCTTCGGGGGTAACTGTTATTCTGTATATAAACCACCCCGAACCCCTCGATTAAATTCCAGTCTGTAACTCCCTCCCGGGGTATCTGTTATTCTGTATATAAACCCCATCCCGAACCCCTCGATTAGATTCCAGTCTGTAACTCCCTCCCGGGGTATCTGTTATTCTGTATATAAACCACCCCGAACCCCTCAATTAGATTCCAGTCTGTAACTCCCTCCCGGGGTATCTGTTATTCTGTATATAAACCCCACCCCGAACCCCTCGATTAGATTCCAGTCAGTAACTCCCTCCCGGGGTATCTGTTATTCTGTGTATAAACCCCACCCCGAACCCCTCGATTAGATTCCAGTCTGCAACTCCCTCCCCGGGGTGTCTGTTATTCTGTATATAAACCACCCCGAACCCCTCGATTAGAATTTAGTCTGTAACTCCCTCCCGGGGTATCTGTTATTCTGTATATTAACCACCCCGAACCCCTCGATTAGATTTTAGCCTGTAACTCCCTCGCGGGGTATCTGTTATTCTGTATATAAACCCCACCCCGAACCCGTCGATTAGATTCCAGTCTGTAACTCCCTCCCGGGATGTCTGTTATTCTGTATATAAACCCCCCCCCAAACCCCTTGATTAGACTCCAGTCTGTAACACCCTCCCCGGCGTATCTATTATTCTGCATATAAACCCCACCCCGAACCCCTCGATTAGATTCCAGTCTGTTACTCCCTCCCAGAGTATCTGTTATTCAGTATATAAACCCCACCCCGAACCCCTCGATTAGATTCCAGTCTGTAACTCCCTCCCTGGGGTATCTGTTATTCTGTATATAAACTATCCTGAAGCCCTCGATTAGATTCCAGTCTGTTACTCCCTCCCGGGGTGTCTGTTATTCTGTATATAAAACACCCCGAACCCCTCGATTAGATTCCAGTGTGTAACTCCCTCCCGTGGTATCTGTTATTCTGTACATAATCCCCACCCCGAACCCCTCGATTGGATTCCAGTCTGTAACTCCCTCCCGGGGTATCTGTCATTCTGTATATAAACCACCCCGAAACCCTCGATTAGATTCCAGTCTGTAACTCCCTCCCGGGGTATCTGTTATTCTGTATATTAACCACCCCGAACCCCTCGATTAGATTCCAGTCTGTAACTCCCTCCCCGGGGTATCTGTTATTCTGTATATAAACCACCCCGAACCCCTCGATTAGAATTTAGTCTGTAACTCCCTCCCGGGGTATCTGTTATTCTGTATATTAACCACCCCGAACCCCTCGATTAGATTTTAGTCTGTAACTCCCTCCCCGGGGTATCTGTTATTCTGTATATAAACCGCATCCCGAACCCGTCGATTAGATTCCAGTCTGTAACTCCCTCCCGGGATGTCTGTTATTCTGTATATAAACCCCCCCCAAACCCCTTTATTAGACTCCAGTCTGTAACACCCTCCCCGGCGTATCTATTATTCTGTATATAAACCCCACCCCGAACCCCTCGATTAGATTCCAGTCTGTAACTCCCTCACGGTGTATCTGTTATTCTGTATATAAGCCCCACCCTGAACCCCTCAATTAGATTCCAGTGTGTAACTCCCTCCCCGGGGTATCTGTTATTCTGTATATAAGCCCCACCCTGAACCCCTCAATTAGATTCCAGTCTGGAACTCCCTCCCGGGGTATCTGTTATTCTGTATATAAGCCCCACCCTGAACCCCTCAATTAGATTCCAGTGTGTAACTCCCTCCCGGGGTATCTGTTATTCTGTATATAAACCACCCTGAACCCCTCAATTAGATTCCAGTCTGTAACTCCCTCCCGGGATATCTGTTATTCTGTATATAAACCACCCCGAACCCCTCGATTAGATTCCAGTCTGTAACTCCCTCCCGGGGTATCTGTTATTCTGTATATAAGCCCCACCCTGAACCCCTCAATTAGATTCCAGTCTGTAACTCCCTCTTGCGGTATCTGTTATTCTGTATATAAACCCCACCCCGAACCCCTCGATTAGATTCCAGTCTGTAACTCCCTCCCGGGGTATCTGTTATTCTGTATATAAACCCCACCCCGAACCCCTCGATTAGATTCCAGTCTGTAACTCCCTCCCCGGGGTATCTGTTATTCTGTATATAAACCACCCCGAACCCCTCGATTAGATTCCAGTCTGTAACTCCCTCCCCGGGGTATCTGTTATTCTGTATATAAACCCCACCCCGAACCCCTCGATTAGATTCCAGTCTGTAACTCCCTCCCCGGGGTATCTGTTATTCTGTATATAAACCCCACCCCGAACCCCTCGATTAGATTCCAGTCTGTAACTCCCTCCCGGGGTATCTGTTATTCTGTATATAAACCACCCCGAACCCCTCGATTAGATTCCAGTCTGTAACTCCCTCCCCGGGGTATCTGTTATTCTGTACATAAACCACCCCGAACCCCTCGATTAGATTCCAGTCTGTAACTCCCTCCCCGGGGTATCTGTTATTCTGTATATAAACCCCACCCCGAACCCCTCGATTAGATTCCAGTCTGTAACTCCCTCCCGTGACATCTGTTATTCTGTATGTAAGCCCCACCCTGAACCCCTCGATTAGATTCCAGTCTGTAACTCCCTCCCGGGGTATCTGTTATTCTGTATATAAACCACCCCGAACCCCTCGATTAGATTCCAGTCTGTAACTCCCTCCCCGAGGTATCTGTTATTCTGTATATAAACCCCATCCCGAACCCGTCGATTAGATTCCAGTCTGTAACTCCCTCCCGGGGTATCTGTTATTCTGTATATAAACCCCACCCCGAAACCCACGATTAGATTCCAGTCTGTAACTCCCTCCCAGGGTATCTGTGATTCTGTATATAAACCCCACCCCGAACCCCACGATTAGATTCCAGTCTGTAATTCCCTCCCCAGGTATCTGTTATTCTGTATATAAACCCCACCCAATACCCCTCGATTAGATTCCAGTCTGTAACTCCCTCCCGGGGTATCTGTTACTCTGTATTTAAACCCCACCCCGAACCCCTCGATTAGATTCCAGTCTGTAACTCCCTCCCGGGGGTATCTGTTATTCGGTATATAAGCCCCACCCTGAACCCCTCGATTAGATTCCAGTCTGTAACTCCCTCCTGCGGTATCTGTTAGTCTGTATATAAACCCCACCCCGAACCCCTCGATCAGATTCCACTCTGTAACTCCCTCCCGGGGTATCTGTTATTCTCTATATAAACCCCACCCCGAACCCCTCGATCAGATTCCACTCTGTAACTCCCTCCCGGGGTATCTGTTATTCTGTATATAAACCACCCTGAACCCCTCGATTAGATTCCAGTCTGTAACTCCCTCCCGCGTATCTGTTATTCTGTATATAAACCCCACCCCTAACCCCTCGATTAGATTCCAGTCTGTAACTCCCTCCCGGGGTATCTGTTATTCTGTATATACCCCACCCCAAACCCCTCAATTAGATTCCAGTCTGTAACTCCCTCCCGGGGTATCTGTTATTCTGTATATAAACCCCACCCCTAACCCCTCGATTAGATTCCAGTCTGTAACTCCCTCCCGGGATATCAGTTATTCTGTATTTAAACCCCACCGTGAACCCCTCGATTAGATTCCAGTCTGTAACTCCCTCCCAGGGTATCTGTTATTCTGTATACAAACCACCCTGAACCCCTCGATTAGATTCCAGTCTGTAACTCCCTCCCGGGGTATCTGTTATTCTGTATATAAACCACCCTGAACCCCTCGATTAGATTCCAGTCTGTAACTCCCTCCCGGGGTATCTGTTATTCTGTATATAAACCCCACCCCTAACCCCTCGATTAGATTCCAGTCTGTAACTCCCTCCCGGGGTATCTGTTATTCTGTATATAAACCCCACCCCGAACCCCTCGATTAGATTCCAGTCTGTAACTCCCTCCCGGGGTATCTGTTATTCTGTATATAAACCACCCTGAACCCCTCGATTAGATTCCAGTCTGTAACTCCCTCCCGCGTATCTGTTATTCTGTATATAAACCCCACCCCTAACCCCTCGATTAGATTCCAGTCTGTAACTCCCTCCCGGGGTATCTGTTATTCTGTATATAAACCCCACCCTGAACCCCTCGATTAGATTCCAGTCTGTAACTCCCTCCTGGGGTGTCTGTTATTCTGTATATAAACCCCACCCTGAACCCCTCGATTAGATTCCAGTCTGTAACTCCCTCCCGGGGTATCTGTTATTCCGTATATAAGCCCCACCCTGAACCCCTCGATTAGATTCCAGAGTGTAACTCCCTCCCGGATATCTGTTATTCTGTATATAAACCACCCCGAACCCCTCGATTAGATTCCAGTCTGTAACTCCCTCCCGGGGTATCTGTTATTCTGTATATAAACCACCCTGAACCCCTCGATTCGATTCCAGTCTGTAGCTCCCTCCCGGTGTATCTGTTATTCTGTATATAAGCCCCACCCTGAACCCCTCGATTAGATTCCAGTCTGTAACTCACTCCCGGGGTATCTGTTATTCTGTATATAAACCCCACCCCGAACCCCTCGATTAGATTCCAGTCTGTAACTCCCTCCCCGGGATATCTATTATTCTGTATATAAACCCCACCCCGAACCCCTCGATAAGATTCCAGTCTGTAACTCCCTCCAAGTATATCTGTTATTCTGTATATAAACCCCACCCCGAACCCCTCGATTAGATTCCAGTCTGTAACTCCCTCCCGGGATACCCGTTATTCTGTCTAAAAACCCCCCCTAAACCCCTTGATTAGACTCCAGTCTGTAACACCCTCCCCGGGGTATCTGTTATTCTGTATATAAACCCCACCCCGAACCCCTCGATTCGATTCCAGTCTGTAAATCCCTCCCGGGGTATCTGTTATTCTGGATATAAACCCCACCCTGAACCCCTCGATTAGATTCCAGTCTGTAACTCCCTCCCCGGGGTATCTGTTATTCTGTATATAAACCCCACCCTGAACCCCTCGATTAGATTCCAGTCTCTAACTCCCTCCCGGGGTATCTGTTATTCTGTATATAAACCCCACCCCGAACCCCTCGATTAGATTCCAGTCTGTAACTCCCTCCCGGGGTATCTGTTATTCTGTATATAAACCACCCTGAACCCCTCGATTAGATTCCGGTCTGTAACTCACTCCCGGGGTATCTGTTATTCTGTATATAAACCCCACCCTGAACCCCTCGATTAGATTCCAGTCTGTAACTCCCTCCCGGGGTATCTGTTATTCTGTATATAAACCACCCCGAACCCCTCGATTAGATTCCAGTCTGTAACTCCCTCCCGGGGTATCTGTTATTCTGTATATAAACCACCCCGAACCCCTCGATTAGATTCCAGTCTGTAACTCACTCCCGGGGTATCTGTTATTCTGTATATAATCCACACCCTGAACCCCTCGATTAGATTCCAGTCTGGAACTCCCTCCTGGGGTATCTGTTATTCTGTATATAAACCACCCCGAACCCCTCGATTAGATTCCAGTCTGTAACTCCCTCCCGTGGTATCTGTTATTCTGTATATAAACCCCCACCGAACCCCTCGATTAGATTCCAGTGTGTAACTCCCTCCCGGAGTGTCTGTTATTCTGTATAAAAACCACACCAAACCCTTCGATTAGATTCCAGTCTGTAACTCCCTCCCGGGGTATCTGTTATTCTGTATATAAACCACCCTGAATTCCTCGATTAGATTCCAGTCTGTAACTCCCTCCCGGGGTATCTGTTATTCTGTATATAAACCCCACCCTGAACCCCTCGATTAGATTCCAGTCTGTAACTCCCTCCCGGTGTATCTGTTATTCTGTATATAAACCCCACCCCAAACCCCTCGATTAGATTTTAGTCTGTAACTCCCTCCCGGGGTATCTGTTATTCTGTATAAAAACCCCACCCCGAACCCCTCGATTAGATTCCAGTCTGTAACTCCCTCCCCGGGGTATCTGTTATTCTGTATATAAACCCCACCCCGAACCCCTCGATTAGATTCCAGTCTGTAACTCCCTCCCGGTGTATCTGTTATTCTGTATATAAACCCCACCCCAAACCCCTCGATTAGATTTTAGTCTGTAACTCCCTCCCGGGGTATCTGTTATTCTGTATAAAAACCCCACCCCGAACCCCTCGATTAGATTCCAGTCTGTAACTCCCTCCCGGGGTATTTGTTATTCTGTATATAAACCCCCCCGATCCTTTCGATTAGATTCCAGTCTGTAACTCCCTCCCGGGGTATCTGTTATTCTGTATATAAACCCCACACCGAACCCCTCGATTAGATTCCAGTCTGTAACTCCCTCCCGGGGTATCTGTTATTCTGTATATAAACCACCCCGAACCCCTCGATTAGATTCCAGTCTGTAACTCCCTCCCGGGGTATCTGTTATTCTGTATATAAATCACCCCGAACCCCTCGATTAGATTCCAGTCTGGAACTCCCTCCCGGGGTATCTGTTATTCCGTACATAAACCACCCCGAACCCCTCGATTAGATTCCAGTCTGTAACTCCCTCCCGGGGTATCTGTTATTCTGTATATAAACCACCCTGAACCCCTCGATTAGATTCCAGTCTGTAACTCCCTCCCGGGGTATCTATTATTCTGTATATAAACCACCCCGAACCCCTCGATTAGATTCCAGTCTGTAACTCCCTCCCGGGGTGTCTGTTATTCTGTATATAAACCCCACCCAGAACCCCTCGATTAGATTCCAGTCTGTAACTCCCTCCCGGGGTATCTGTTATTCTGTATATAAACCCCACGACGAAGCCCTCGATTAGATTCCAGTCTGTAACTCCCGCCCCGGGGTGTCTGTTATTCTGTATATAAACCACCCCAAACCCCTCGATTAGAATTTAGTCTGTAACTCCCTCCCCGGGGTATCTGTTATTCTGTATATAAACTACCCCGAACCCCTCGATTAGATTCCAGTCTGTTATTCCCTCCCAGTGTATCTGTTATTCTGTATATAAACCCCCCCCTAAACCCCTTGATTAGACTCCAGTCTGTAACACCCTCCCCGGGGTATCTATTATTCTGTATATAAACCCCACCCCGAACCCCTCGATTAGATTCCAGTCTGTAACACCCTCCCCGGGGTATCTGTTATTCTGTATATAAACCCCACCCTGAACCCCTCGATTAGATTCCAGTCTGTAACTCCCTCCCGGGTATCTGTTATTCTGTATATAAACCACCCCGAACCCCTCGATTAGATTCCAGTCTGTAACTCCCTACCGGGGTATCTGTTATTCTGTATATAAACCACCCTGAACCCCTCGATTAGATTCCAGTCTGTAACTCCCTCCCGGGGTAACTGTTATTCTGTATATAAACCCCACCCTAAACCCCTCGATTAGATTCCAGTCTGTAACTCCCTCCCGGGTATCTGTTATTCTGTATATAACCCCACCCTGAACCCCTCGATTAGATTCCAGTCTGTAACTCCCTCCCGGGGTATCTGTTATTCTGTATATAAACCACCCTGAACCCCTCGATTACATTCCAGTGTGTAACTCCCTCCGGGGTATCTGTTATTCAGTATATAACCCCACCCTAAACCCCTCGATTAGATTCCAGTCTGTAACTCCCTCCCGGGGTATCTGTTATTCTGTATATAAACCCCACCCCGAACCCCTCGATTAGATTCCAGTCTGTAACTCCCTCACAGTGTATCTGTTATTCTGTATATAAGCCCCACCCTGTACCCGTCGATTCGATTCCAGTGTGTAACTCCCTCCCCGGGGTATCTGTTATTCTGTAAATAAACCCCACCCCGAACCCCTCGATTAGATTCCAGTCTGTAACTCCCTCCCCGGGGTATCTGTTATTCTGTATATAAACCACCCCGAATCCCTCGATTAGATTCCAGTCTGTAACTCCCTCCCCGGGGTATCTGTTATTCTGTATATAAACCCCACCCCGAACCCCTCGATAAGATTCCAGTCTGTAACTTCCTCCCAGTATATCTGTTATTCTGTATATAAACCCCACCCCGAACCCCTCGATTAGATTCCAGTCTGTAACTCCCTCACAGTGTATCTGTTATTCTGTATATAAGCCCCACCCTGTACCCGTCGATTCGATTCCAGTGTGTAACTCCCTCCCCGGGGTATCTGTTATTCTGTAAATAAACCCCACCCTAAACCCCTCGATTAGATTCCAGTCTGTAACTCCCTCCCGGGGTATCTGTTATTCTGTATATAAACCCCACCCCGAACCCCTCGATTATTTTCCAGTCTGTAACTCCCTCCGAGTATATCTGTTATTCTGTATATAAACCCCCCCTAAACCGCTTGATTAGACTCCAGTCTGTAACACCCTCCCCGGGGTATCTGTTATTCTGTATATAAACCCCACCCCGAACCCCTCGATTAGATTCCAGTCTGTAAATCCCTCCCGGGGTATCTGTTATTCTGGATATAAACCCCACCCTGAACCCCTCGATTATATTCCAGTCTGTAACTCCCTCCCCGGGGTATCTGTTATTCTGTATATAAACCCCACCCTGAACCCGTCGATTAGATTCCAGTCTCTAACTCCCCCCCGGGGTATCTGTTATTCTGTATATACACCCCACCCCGAACCCCTCGATTAGATTCCAGTCTGTAACTCCCTCCCGGGGTATCTGTTATTCTGTATATAAACCACCCCGAACCCCTCGATTAGATTCCAGTGTGTAACTCCCTCCCCGGGGTATCTGTTATTCTGTATATAAACCCCCACCGAACCCCTCGATTAGATTCCAGTCTGTAACTGCCTCCCGGGGTATCTGTTATTCTGTATATAAACCACCCCGAACCCGTCGATTAGATTCCAGTCTGTAACTCCCTCCCGGGGTATCTGTTATTCTGTATATAAACCACCCCGAACCCCTCGATTGGATTCCAGTCTGTAACTCCCTCCCGGGGTATCTGTTATTCTGTATATAAACCCCCACCGAACCCCTCGATTAGATTCCAGTCTGTAACTCCCTCCCGGAGTGTCTGTTATTCTGTATAAAAACCACACCAAACCCTTCGATTAGATTCCAGTATGTAACTCCCTCCCGGGGTATCTGTTATTCTGTATATAAACCACTCTGAACCCCTCGATTAGATTCCAGTCTGTAACTCCCTCCCGGGGTATCTGTTATTCTGTATATAAACCCCACCCCGAACCCCTCGATTAGATTCCAGTCTGTAACTCCCTCCCGGGGTATCTGTTATTTTGTATATAAACCCCACCCTGAACCCCTCGATTAGATTCCAGTCTGTAACTCCCTCCCGGGGTATCTGTTATTCTGTATATAAACCCCCCCGATCCTTTCGATTAGATTCCAGTCTGTAACTCCCTCCCGGGGTATCTGTTATTCTGTATATAAACCCCACCCTGAACCCCTCAATTAGATTCCAGTCTGTAACTCCCTCTCGGGGTATCTGTTATTCTGTATACAACCCGACCCTGAACCCCTCGATTAGATTCCAGTCTGTAACTCCCTCCTGCGGTATCTGTTATTCTGTATATAAACCCCACCCCGAACCCCTCGATTAGATTCCAGTCTGTAACTCCCTCTCGGGGTATCTGTTATTCTGTATATAAACCCGACCCTGAACCCCTCGATTAGATTCCAGTCTGTAACTCCCTCTCGGGGTATCTGTTATTCTGTATATAAACCCCACCCCAAACCCCTCGATTAGATTCCAGTCTGTAGCTCCCTCCTGCGGTATCTGTTATTCTGTATATAAACCCCACCCTGAACCCCACGATTAGATTCCAGTCTGTAACTCCCTCCCAGGGTATCTGTTATTCAGTATATAAACCCCACCCCGAACCCCTCGATTTGATTCCAGTCTGTAACTCCCTCCCGGGGTATCTGTTGTTCAGTATATAAACCACCCTGAACCCCTCGATTAGATTCCAGTCTGTAACTCCCTCCCGTGGTATCTGTTATTCTGTACATAAACCCCACCCCGAACCCCTCAAAGCGATTCCAGTCTGTAACTCCCTCCCAGGGTATCTGTTATTCAGTATATAAACCCCACCCCGAACCCCTCGATTTGATTCCAGTCTGTAACTCCCTCCCGGGGTATCTGTTATTCTGTACATAAACCACCCTGAACCCCTCGATTAGATTCCAGTCTGTAACTCCCTCCCGGGGTATCTGTTATTCTGTATATAAACCCCACCCCGAACCCCTCGATTAGATTCCAGTCTGTAACTCCCTCCCCCCGGGGTATCTGTTATTCTGTATATAAACCCCACCCAGAACCCCTCGATTAGATTCCAGTCTGTAACTCCCTCCCGGGGTGTCTGTTATTCTGTATATAAACCCGACCCTGAACCCCTCGATTAGATTCCAGTCTGTAACACCCTCCACGGCGTATCTATTATTCTGTATATAAACCCCACCCTGAACCCCTCGATTAGATTCCAGTCTGTAACTCCCTCCCGGGGTATCTGTTATTCTGTATATAAACCACCCCGAACCCCTCGATTAGATTCCAGTCTGTAACTCCCTCCCGGGGTATCTGTTATTCTGTATATAAACCACCCCGAACCCCTCGATTAGATTCCAGTCTGTAACTCACTCCCGGGGTATCTGTTATTCTGTATATAATCCACACCCTGAACCCCTCGATTAGATTCCAGTCTGGAACTCCCTCCTGGGGTATCTGTTATTCTGTATATAAACCACCCCGAACCCCTCGATTAGATTCCAGTCTGTAACTCCCTCCCGTGGTATCTGTTATTCTGTATATAAACCCCCACCGAACCCCTCGATTAGATTCCAGTGTGTAACTCCCTCCCGGAGTGTCTGTTATTCTGTATAAAAACCACACCAAACCCTTCGATTAGATTCCAGTCTGTAACTCCCTCCCGGGGTATCTGTTATTCTGTATATAAACCACCCTGAATTCCTCGATTAGATTCCAGTCTGTAACTCCCTCCCGGGGTATCTGTTATTCTGTATATAAACCCCACCCTGAACCCCTCGATTAGATTCCAGTCTGTAACTCCCTCCCGGTGTATCTGTTATTCTGTATATAAACCCCACCCCAAACCCCTCGATTAGATTTTAGTCTGTAACTCCCTCCCGGGGTATCTGTTATTCTGTATAAAAACCCCACCCCGAACCCCTCGATTAGATTCCAGTCTGTAACTCCCTCCCCGGGGTATCTGTTATTCTGTATATAAACCCCACCCCGAACCCCTCGATTAGATTCCAGTCTGTAACTCCCTCCCGGTGTATCTGTTATTCTGTATATAAACCCCACCCCAAACCCCTCGATTAGATTTTAGTCTGTAACTCCCTCCCGGGGTATCTGTTATTCTGTATAAAAACCCCACCCCGAACCCCTCGATTAGATTCCAGTCTGTAACTCCCTCCCGGGGTGTTTGTTATTCTGTATATAAACCCCCCCGATCCTTTCGATTAGATTCCAGTCTGTAACTCCCTCCCGGGGTATCTGTTATTCTGTATATAAACCCCACTCCGAACCCCTCGATTAGATTCCAGTCTGTAACTCCCTCCCGGGGTATCTGTTATTCTGTATATAAACCACCCCGAACCCCTCGATTAGATTCCAGTCTGTAACTCCCTCCCGGGGTATCTGTTATTCTGTATATAAATCACCCCGAACCCCTCGATTAGATTCCAGTCTGGAACTCCCTCCCGGGGTATCTGTTATTCCGTACATAAACCACCCCGAACCCCTCGATTAGATTCCAGTCTGTAACTCCCTCCCGGGGTATCTGTTATTCTGTATATAAACCACCCTGAACCCCTCGATTAGATTCCAGTCTGTAACTCCCTCCCGGGGTATCTATTATTCTGTATATAAACCACCCCGAACCCCTCGATTAGATTCCAGTCTGTAACTCCCTCCCGGGGTGTCTGTTATTCTGTATATAAACCCCACCCAGAACCCCTCGATTAGATTCCAGTCTGTAACTCCCTCCCGGGGTATCTGTTATTCTGTATATAAACCCCACGACGAAGCCCTCGATTAGATTCCAGTCTGTAACTCCCGCCCCGGGGTGTCTGTTATTCTGTATATAAACCACCCCAAACCCCTCGATTAGAATTTAGTCTGTAACTCCCTCCCCGGGGTATCTGTTATTCTGTATATAAACTACCCCGAACCCCTCGATTAGATTCCAGTCTGTTATTCCCTCCCAGTGTATCTGTTATTCTGTATATAAACCCCCCCTAAACCCCTTGATTAGACTCCAGTCTGTAACACCCTCCCCGGGGTATCTATTATTCTGTATATAAACCCCACCCCGAACCCCTCGATTAGATTCCAGTCTGTAACACCCTCCCCGGGGTATCTGTTATTCTGTATATAAACCCCACCCTGAACCCCTCGATTAGATTCCAGTGTGTAACTCCCTCCCGGGTATCTGTTATTCTGTATATAAACCACCCCGAACCCCTCGATTAGATTCCAGTCTGTAACTCCCTACCGGGGTATCTGTTATTCTGTATATAAACCACCCTGAACCCCTCGATTAGATTCCAGTCTGTAACTCCCTCCCGGGGTAACTGTTATTCTGTATATAAACCCCACCCTAAACCCCTCGATTAGATTCCAGTCTGTAACTCCCTCCCGGGTATCTGTTATTCTGTATATAACCCCACCCTGAACCCCTCGATTAGATTCCAGTCTGTAACTCCCTCCCGGGGTATCTGTTATTCTGTATATAAACCACCCTGAACCCCTCGATTACATTCCAGTGTGTAACTCCCTCCGGGGTATCTGTTATTCAGTATATAACCCCACCCTAAACCCCTCGATTAGATTCCAGTCTGTAACTCCCTCCCGGGGTATCTGTTATTCTGTATATAAACCCCACCCCGAACCCCTCGATTAGATTCCAGTCTGTAACTCCCTCACAGTGTATCTGTTATTCTGTATATAAGCCCCACCCTGTACCCGTCGATTCGATTCCAGTGTGTAACTCCCTCCCCGGGGTATCTGTTATTCTGTAAATAAACCCCACCCCGAACCCCTCGATTAGATTCCAGTCTGTAACTCCCTCCCCGGGGTATCTGTTATTCTGTATATAAACCACCCCGAATCCCTCGATTAGATTCCAGTCTGTAACTCCCTCCCCGGGGTATCTGTTATTCTGTATATAAACCCCACCCCGAACCCCTCGATAAGATTCCAGTCTGTAACTTCCTCCCAGTATATCTGTTATTCTGTATATAAACCCCACCCCGAACCCCTCGATTAGATTCCAGTCTGTAACTCCCTCACAGTGTATCTGTTATTCTGTATATAAGCCCCACCCTGTACCCGTCGATTCGATTCCAGTGTGTAACTCCCTCCCCGGGGTATCTGTTATTCTGTAAATAAACCCCACCCTAAACCCCTCGATTAGATTCCAGTCTGTAACACCCTCCCTGGGTATCTGTTATTCTGTATATAAACCCCACCCCGAACCCCTCGATTATTTTCCAGTCTGTAACTCCCTCCGAGTATATCTGTTATTCTGTATATAAACCCCCCCTAAACCGCTTGATTAGACTCCAGTCTGTAACACCCTCCCCGGGGTATCTGTTATTCTGTATATAAACCCCACCCCGAACCCCTCGATTAGATTCCAGTCTGTAAATCCCTCCCGGGGTATCTGTTATTCTGGATATAAACCCCACCCTGAACCCCTCGATTATATTCCAGTCTGTAACTCCCTCCCCGGGGTATCTGTTATTCTGTATATAAACCCCACCCTGAACCCGTCGATTAGATTCCAGTCTCTAACTCCCTCCCGGGGTATCTGTTATTCTGTATATACACCCCACCCCGAACCCCTCGATTAGATTCCAGTCTGTAACTCCCTCCCGGGGTATCTGTTATTCTGTATATAAACCACCCCGAACCCCTCGATTAGATTCCAGTGTGTAACTCCCTCCCCGGGGTATCTGTTATTCTGTATATAAACCCCCACCGAACCCCTCGATTAGATTCCAGTCTGTAACTCCCTCCCGGGGTATCTGTTATTCTGTATATAAACCACCCCGAACCCGTCGATTAGATTCCAGTCTGTAACTCCCTCCCGGGGTATCTGTTATTCTGTATATAAACCACCCCGAACCCCTCGATTAGATTCCAGTCTGTAACTCCCTCCCGGGGTATCTGTTATTCTGTATATAAACCCCCACCGAACCCCTCGATTAGATTCCAGTCTGTAACTCCCTCCTGGAGTGTCTGTTATTCTGTATAAAAACCACACCAAACCCTTCGATTAGATTCCAGTATGTAACTCCCTCCCGGGGTATCTGTTATTCTGTATATAAACCACTCTGAACCCCTCGATTAGATTCCAGTCTGTAACTCCCTCCCGGGGTATCTGTTATTCTGTATATAAACCCCACCCCGAACCCCTCGATTAGATTCCAGTCTGTAACTCCCTCCCGGGGTATCTGTTATTTTGTATATAAACCCCACCCTGAACCCCTCGATTAGATTCCAGTCTGTAACTCCCTCCCGGGGTATCTGTTATTCTGTATATAAACCCCCCCGATCCTTTCGATTAGATTCCAGTCTGTAACTCCCTCCCGGGGTATCTGTTATTCTGTATATAAACCCCACCCTGAACCCCTCAATTAGATTCCAGTCTGTAACTCCCTCTCGGGGTATCTGTTATTCTGTATACAACCCGACCCTGAACCCCTCGATTAGATTCCAGTCTGTAACTCCCTCCTGCGGTATCTGTTATTCTGTATATAAACCCCACCCCGAACCCCTCGATTAGATTCCAGTCTGTAACTCCCTCTCGGGGTATCTGTTATTCTGTATATAAACCCGACCCTGAACCCCTCGATTAGATTCCAGTCTGTAACTCCCTCTCGGGGTATCTGTTATTCTGTATATAAACCCCACCCCAAACCCCTCGATTAGATTCCAGTCTGTAGCTCCCTCCTGCGGTATCTGTTATTCTGTATATAAACCCCACCCTGAACCCCACGATTAGATTCCAGTCTGTAACTCCCTCCCAGGGTATCTGTTATTCAGTATATAAACCCCACCCCGAACCCCTCGATTTGATTCCAGTCTGTAACTCCCTCCCGGGGTATCTGTTGTTCAGTATATAAACCACCCTGAACCCCTCGATTAGATTCCAGTCTGTAACTCCCTCCCGTGGTATCTGTTATTCTGTACATAAACCCCACCCCGAACCCCTCAAAGCGATTCCAGTCTGTAACTCCCTCCCAGGGTATCTGTTATTCAGTATATAAACCCCACCCCGAACCCCTCGATTTGATTCCAGTCTGTAACTCCCTCCCGGGGTATCTGTTATTCTGTACATAAACCACCCTGAACCCCTCGATTAGATTCCAGTCTGTAACTCCCTCCCGGGGTATCTGTTATTCTGTATATAAACCCCACCCCGAACCCCTCGATTAGATTCCAGTCTGTAACTCCCTCCCCCCGGGGTATCTGTTATTCTGTATATAAACCCCACCCAGAACCCCTCGATTAGATTCCAGTCTGTAACTCCCTCCCGGGGTGTCTGTTATTCTGTATATAAACCCGACCCTGAACCCCTCGATTAGATTCCAGTCTGTAACACCCTCCACGGCGTATCTATTATTCTGTATATAAACCCCACCCTGAACCCCTCGATTAGATTCCAGTCTGTAACTCCCTCCTGCGGTATCTGTTAGTCTGTATATAAACCCCACCCCGAACCCCTCGATCAGATTCCACTCTGTAACTCCCTCCCGGGGTATCTGTTAATCTCTATATAAACCCCACCCTGAACCCCTCGATCAGATTCCACTCTGTAACTCCCTCCCGGGGTATCTGTTATTCTGTATATAAACCACCCTGAACCCCTCGATTAGATTCCAGTCTGTAACTCCCTCCCGCGTATCTGTTATTCTGTATATAAACCCCACCCCTAACCCCTCGATTAGATTCCAGTCTGTAACTCACTCCCGGGGTATCTGTTATTCTGTATATAAACCACCCTCCACCCCTTGATTAGATTCCAGTCTGTAACTCCCTCCCGGGGTATCTGTTATTCTGTATATAAACCCCACCCCGAACCCCTCGATTAGGTTCCAGTCTGTAACTCCCTCCCGGGGTATCTGTTATTCTGTATATAAACCACCCCGAACCCCTCGATTAGATTCCAGTCTGTAACTCCCTCCCGGGGTATCTGTTATTCTGTATATAAACCCCGCCCCGAACCCCTCGATTAGATTCCAGCCTGTAACTCCCTCCCGGGGTATCTGTTATTCTGTATATAAACCACCCCGAATCCCTCGATTAGATTCCAGTCTGTAACTCCCTCCCGGGGTATCTGTTATTCTGGATATAAACCACCCTGAACCTCTCGATTAGATTCCAGTCTGTAACTCCCTCCCGGGGTATCTGTTATTCTGTATATAAACCCCACGACGAAGCCCTCGATTAGATTCCAGTCTGTAACTCCCGCCCCGGGGTGTCTGTTATTCTGTATATAAACCACCCCAAACCCCTCGATTAGAATTTAGTCTGTAACTCCCTCCCCGGGGTATCTGTTATTCTGTATATAAACTACCCCGAACCCCTCGATTAGATTCCAGTCTGTTATTCCCTCCCAGTGTATCTGTTATTCTGTATATAAACCCCCCCTAAACCCCTTGATTAGACTCCAGTCTGTAACACCCTCCCCGGGGTATCTATTATTCTGTATATAAACCAGACCCCGAACCCCTCGATTAGATTCCAGTCTGTAACACCCTCCCCGGGGTATCTGTTATTCTGTATATAAACCCCACCTTGAACCCCACGATTAGATTCCAGTCTGTAACTCCCTCCTGGTGTATCTGTTATTCTGTATATAAACCACCCCGAACCCCTCGATTAGATTCCAGTCTGTAACTCCCTACCGGGGTATCTGTTATTCTGTATATAAACCACCCTGAACCCCTCGATTAGATTCCAGTCTGTAACTCCCTCCCGGGGTGTCTGTTATTCTGTATATAAACCCGACCCTGAACCCCTCGATTAGATTCCAGTCTGTAACACCCTCCACGGCGTATCTATTATTCTGTATATAAACCCCACCCTGAACCCCTCGATTAGATTCCAGTCTGTAACTCCCTCCCGGGGTATCTGTTACTCTGTATATAAACCCCACCCCGAACCCCTCGATCAGATTCCAGTCTGTAACTCCCTCCCGGGGGTATCTGTTATTCGGTATATAAGCCCCACCCTGAACCCCTCGATTAGATTCCAGTCTGTAACTCCCTCCTGCGGTATCTGTTAGTCTGTATATAAACCCCACCCCGAACCCCTCGATCAGATTCCACTCTGTAACTCCCTCCCGGGGTATCTGTTATTCTCTATATAAACCCCACCCTGAACCCCTCGATCAGATTCCACTCTGTAACTCCCTCCCGGGGTATCTGTTATTCTGTATATAAACCACCCTGAACCCCTCGATTAGATTCCAGTCTGTAACTCCCTCCCGCGTATCTGTTATTCTGTATATAAACCCCACCCCTAACCCCTCGATTAGATTCCAGTCTGTAACTCCCTCCCGGGGTATCTGTTATTCTGTATATACCCCACCCCAAACCCCTCAATTAGATTCCAGTCTGTAACTCCCTCCCGGGGTATCTGTTATTCTGTATATAAACCCCACCCCTAACCCCTCGATTAGATTCCAGTCTGTAACTCCCTCCCGGGATATCAGTTATTCTGTATTTAAACCCCACCGTGAACCCCTCGATTAGATTCCAGCCTGTAACTCACTCCCGTGTATCTGTTCTTCTGTATATAAACCCCACCCCTAACCCCTCGATTAGATTCCAGTCTGTAACTCCCTCCCGGGGTATCTGTTATTCTGTATATACCCCACCCCAAACCCCTCAATTAGATTCCAGTCTGTAACTCCCTCCCGGGGTATCTGTTATTCTGTATATAAACCCCACCCTGAACCCCTCGATTAGATTCCAGTCTGTAACTCCCTCCCGGGGTATCTGTTATTCTGTATATAAGCCCCACCCTGAACCCCTCAATTAGATTCCAGAGTGTAACTCCCTCCCGGGTATCTGTTATTCTGTATATAAACCATCCCGAACCACTCGATTAGATTCCAGTCTGTAACTCCCTCCCGGGGTATCTGTTATTCTGTATATAAAACACCCCGAACCCCTCGATTAGATTCCAGTCTGTAACTCCCTCCCGGGGTATCTGTTATTCTGTATATAAACCCCACCCCTAACCCCTCGATTAGATTCCAGTCTGTAACTCACTCCCCAGGGTATCTGTTATTCTGTATATAAACCCCACCCTGAACCCCTCGATTAGATTCCAGTCTGTAACTCCCTCCCGGGGTATCTGTTATTCTGTATATAAGCTCCACCCTGAACCCCTCGATTAGATTCCAGTCTGTAACTCCCTCCCGGGGTATCTGTTATTCTGTATATAAGCCCCACCCTGAACCCCTCGATTAGATTCCAGTCTGTAACTCCCTCCCGGGGTATCTGTTATTCTGTATGTACAACCCCCCGTACCTCTCGATTAGACACCAGTCTGTAACACCCCCCCGGGATATCTATTATTCTATATATAAACCACACCCCGAACCCCTCGATTAGATTTTAGCCTGTAACTCCCTCCCGGGGTATCTGTTATTCTGTATATAAACCCCACCCCGAACCCGTCGATTAGATTCCAGTCTGTAACTCCCTCCCGGGGTATCTGTTATTCTGTATATAAACCCCACCCCGAACCCCTCGATTAGATTCCAGTCTGTAACTCCCTCCCCGGGGTATCTGTTATTCTGTATATAGACCACCCCGAATCCCTCGATTAGATTCCAGTCTGTAACACCCTCCCCGGGATATCTATTATTCTGTATATAAACCCCACCCCGAACCCCTCGATAAGATTCCAGTCTGTAACTCCCTCCCAGTATATCTGTTATTCTGTATATAAACCCCACCCCGAACCCCTTGATTAGACTCCAGTCTGTAACACCCTCCCCGGGGTATCTGTTATTCTGTATATAAACCCCACCCCGAACCCCTCGATTCGATTCCAGTCTGTAAATCCCTCCCGGGGTATCTGTTATTCTGGATATAAACCCCACCCTGAACCCCTCGATTAGATTCCAGTCTGTAACTCCCTCCCCGGGGTATCTGTTATTCTGTATATAAACCCCACCCTGAACCCCTCGATTAGATTCCAGTCTCTAACTCCCTCCCGGGGTATCTGTTATTCTGTATATAAACCCCACCCCGAACCCCTCGATTAGATTCCAGTCTGTAACTCCCTCCCGGGGTATCTGTTATTCTGTATATAAACCACCCCGAACCCCTCGATTAGATTCCAGTCTGTAACTCACTCCCGGGGTATCTGTTATTCTGTATATAATCCACACCCTGAACCCCTCGATTAGATTCCAGTCTGGAACTCCCTCCTGGGGTATCTGTTATTCTGTATATAAACCACCCCGAACCCCTCGATTAGATTCCAGTCTGTAACTCCCTCCCGTGGTATCTGTTATTCTGTATATAAACCCCCACCGAACCCCTCGATTAGATTCCAGTGTGTAACTCCCTCCCGGAGTGTCTGTTATTCTGTATAAAAACCACACCAAACCCTTCGATTAGATTCCAGTCTGTAACTCCCTCCCGGGGTATCTGTTATTCTGTATATAAACCACCCTGAATTCCTCGATTAGATTCCAGTCTGTAACTCCCTCCCGGGGTATCTGTTATTCTGTATATAAACCCCACCCTGAACCCCTCGATTAGATTCCAGTCTGTAACTCCCTCCCGGTGTATCTGTTATTCTGTATATAAACCCCACCCCAAACCCCTCGATTAGATTTTAGTCTGTAACTCCCTCCCGGGGTATCTGTTATTCTGTATAAAAACCCCACCCCGAACCCCTCGATTAGATTCCAGTCTGTAACTCCCTCCCGGGGTATCTGTTATTCTGTGTATAAACCCCCACCCCGAACCCCTCGATTAGATTCCAGTCTGTAACTCCCTCCCGGGGTATTTGTTATTCTGTATATAAACCCCCCCGATCCTTTCGATTAGATTCCAGTCTGTAACTCCCTCCCGGGGTATCTGTTATTCTGTGTATAAACCCCACCCCGAACCCCTCGATTAGATTCCAGTCTGTAACTCCCTCCCGGGGTATCTGTTATTCTGTATATAAACCACCCCGAACCCCTCGATTAGATTCCAGTCTGTAACTCCCTCCCGGGGTATCTGTTATTCTGTATATAAATCACCCCGAACCCCTCGATTAGATTCCAGTCTGGAACTCCCTCCCGGGGTATCTGTTATTCTGTATATAAACCACCCTGAACCCCTCGATTAGATTCCAGTCTGTAACTCCCTCCCGGGGTATCTGTTATTCTGTATATAAACCACCCTGAACCCCTCGATTAGATTCCAGTCTGTAACTCCCTCCCGGGGTATCTATTATTCTGTATATAAACCACCCCGAACCCCTCGATTAGATTCCAGTCTGTAACTCCCTCCCGGGGTGTCTGTTATTCTGTATATAAACCCCACCCAGAACCCCTCGATTAGATTCCAGTCTGTAACTCCCTCCCGGGGTATCTGTTATTCTGTATATAAACCCCACCCTGAACCCCTCGATTAGATTCCAGTCTGTAACTCCCGCCCCGGGGTGTCTGTTATTCTGTATATAAACCACCCCAAACCCCTCGATTAGAATTTAGTCTGTAACTCCCTCCCCGGGGTATCTGTTATTCTGTATATAAACTACCCCGAACCCCTCGATTAGATTCCAGTCTGTTATTCCCTCCCAGTGTATCTGTTATTCTGTGTATAAACCCCACCCCAAACCCCTCGATTAGATTCCAGTCTGTAACACCCTCCCCGGGGTATCTATTATTCTGTATATAAACCCCACCCCGAACCCCTCGATTAGATTCCAGTCTGTAACACCCTCCCCGGGGTATCTGTTATTCTGTATATAAACCCCACCTTGAACCCCACGATTAGATTCCAGTCTGTAACTCCCTCCCGGTGTATCTGTTATTCTGTATATAAACCACCCCGAACCCCTCGATTAGATTCCAGTCTGTAACTCCCTACCGGGGTATCTGTTATTCTGTATATAAACCACCCTGAACCCCTCGATTAGATTCCAGTCTGTAACTCCCTCCCGGGGTAACTGTTATTCTGTATATAAACCCCACCCTAAACCCCTCGATTAGATTCCAGTCTGTAACTCCCTCCCGGGTATCTGTTATTCTGTATATAAACCACCCTGAACCCCTCGATTACATTCCAGTGTGTAACTCCCTCCGGGGTATCTGTTATTCAGTATATAACCCCACCCTAAACCCCTCGATTAGATTCCAGTCTGTAACTCCCTCCCGGGGTATCTGTTATTCTGTATATAAACCCCACCCCGAACCCCTCGATTAGATTCCAGTCTGTAACTCCCTCACAGTGTATCTGTTATTCTGTATATAAGCCCCACCCTGAACCCCTCGATTCGATTCCAGTGTGTAACTCCCTCCCCGGGGTATCTGTTATTCTGTAAATAAACCCCACCCCGAACCCCTCGATTAGATTCCAGTCTGTAACTCCCTCCCCGGGGTATCTGTTATTCTGTATATAAACCACCCCGAATCCCTCGATTAGATTCCAGTCTGTAACACCCTCCCCGGGATATCTATTATTCTGTATATAAACCCCACCCCGAACCCCTCGATAAGATTCCAGTCTGTAACTTCCTCCCAGTATATCTGTTATTCTGTATATAAACCCCACCCCGAACCCCTCGATTAGATTCCAGTCTGTAACACCCTCCCCGGGGTATCTGTTATTCTGTATATAAACCCCACCCCGAACCCCTCGATTAGATTCCAGTCTGTAAATCCCTCCCGGGGTATCTGTTATTCTGGATATAAACCCCACCCTGAACCCCTCGATTATATTCCAGTCTGTAACTCCCTCCCGGGGTATCTGTTATTCTGTATATACACCCCACCCCGAACCCCTCGATTAGATTCCAGTCTGTAACTCCCTCCCGGGGTATCTGTTATTCTGTATATAAACCACCCCGAACCCCTCGATTAGATTCCAGTGTGTAACTCCCTCCCCGGGGTATCTGTTATTCTGTATATAAACCCCCACCGAACCCCTCGATTAGATTCCAGTCTGTAACTCCCTCCCGGGGTATCTGTTATTCTGTATATAATCAACACCCTGAACCCCTCGATTAGATTCCAGTCTGGAACTCCCTCCTGGGGTATCTGTTATTCTGTATATAAACCACCCCGAACCCCTCGATTAGATTCCAGTCTGTAACTCCCTCCCGGGGTATCTGTTATTCTGTATATAAACCCCCACCGAACCCCTCGATTAGATTCCAGTCTGTAACTCCCTCCCGGAGTGTCTGTTATTCTGTATAAAAACCACACCAAACCCTTCGATTAGATTCCAGTATGTAACTCCCTCCCGGGGTATCTGTTATTCTGTATATAAACCACTCTGAACCCCTCGATTAGATTCCAGTCTGTAACTCCCTCCCGGGGTATCTGTTATTCTGTATATAAACCCTACCCCAAACCCCTCGATTAGATGTTAGTCTGTAACTCCCTCCCGGGGTATCTGTTATTCTGTATATAAACCCCACCCCGAAACCCTCGATTAGATTCCAGTCTGTAACTCCCTCCCGGGGTATCTGTTATTTTGTATATAAACCCGACCCTGAACCCCTCGATTAGATTCCAGTCTGTAACTCCCTCCCGGGGTATCTGTTATTCTGTATATAAACCACCCCGAACCCCTCGATTAGATTCCAGTCTGTAACTCCCTCCCGGGGTATCTGTTATTCTGTATATAAACCCCACCCTGAACCCCTCGATTAGATTCCAGTCTGTAACTCCCTCCCGGGGTATCTGTTATTCTGTATATAAACCCACCCGATCCTTTCGATTAGATTCCAGTCTGTAACTCCCTCCCGGGGTATCTGTTATTCTGTATATAAACCCCACCCTGAACCCCTCAATTAGATTCCAGTCTGTAACTCCCTCTCGGGGTATCTGTTATTCTGTATACAACCCGACCCTGAACCCCTCGATTAGATTCCAGTCTGTAACTCCCTCCTGCGGTATCTGTTATTCTGTATATAAACCCCACCCCGAACCCCTCGATTAGATTCCAGTCTGTAACTCCCTCTCGGGGTATCTGTTATTCTGTATATAAACCCGACCCTGAACCCCTCGATTAGATTCCAGTCTGTAACTCCCTCTCGGGGTATCTGTTATTCTGTATATAAACCCCACCCCAAACCCCTCGATTAGATTCCAGTCTGTAGCTCCCTCCTGCGGTATCTGTTATTCTGTATATAAACCCCACCCTGAACCCCACGATTAGATTCCAGTCTGTAACTCCCTCCCAGGGTATCTGTTATTCAGTATATAAACCCCACCCCGAACCCCTCGATTTGATTCCAGTCTGTAACTCCCTCCCGGGGTATCTGTTGTTCAGTATATAAACCACCCTGAACCCCTCGATTAGATTCCAGTCTGTAACTCCCTCCCGTGGTATCTGTTATTCTGTACATAAACCCCACCCCGAACCCCTCAAAGCGATTCCAGTCTGTAACTCCCTCCCGGTGTATCTGTTATTCTGTACATAAACCACCCTGAACCCCTCGATTAGATTCCAGTCTGTAACTCCCTCCCGGGGTATCTGTTATTCTGTATATAAACCCCACCCCGAACCCCTCGATTAGATTCCAGTCTGTAACTCCCTCCCCCCGGGGTATCTGTTATTCTGTATATAAACCCCACCCAGAACCCCTCGATTAGATTCCAGTCTGTAACTCCCTCCCGGGGTGTCTGTTATTCTGTATATAAACCCGACCCTGAACCCCTCGATTAGATTCCAGTCTGTAACACCCTCCACGGCGTATCTATTATTCTGTATATAAACCCCACCCTGAACCCCTCGATTAGATTCTAGTCTGTAACTCCCTCCCGGGGTATCTGTTACTCTGTATATAAACCCCACCCCGAACCCCTCGATCAGATTCCAGTCTGTAACTCCCTCCCGGGGGTATCTGTTATTCGGTATATAAGCCCCACCCTGAACCCCTCGATTAGATTCCAGTCTGTAACTCCCTCCTGCGGTATCTGTTAGTCTGTATATAAACCCCACCCCGAACCCCTCGATCAGATTCCACTCTGTAACTCCCTCCCGGGGTATCTGTTATTCTCTATATAAACCCCACCCCGAACCCCTCGATCAGATTCCACTCTGTAACTCCCTCCCGGGGTATCTGTTATTCTGTATATAAACCACCCTGAACCCCTCGATTAGATTCCAGTCTGTAACTCCCTCCCGCGTATCTGTTATTCTGTATATAAACCCCACCCCTAACCCCTCGATTATATTCCAGTCTGTAACTCCCTCCCGGGGTATCTGTTATTCTGTATATACCCCACCCCAAACCCCTCAATTAGATTCCAGTCTGTAACTCCCTCCCGGGGTATCTGTTATTCTGTATATAAACCCCACCCCGAACCCCTCGATTAGATTCCAGTCTGTAACTCCCTCCCGGGATATCAGTTATTCTGTATTTAAACCCCACCGTGAACCCCTCGATTAGATTCCAGCCTGTAACTCACTCCCGTGTATCTGTTCTTCTGTATATAAACCCCACCCCTAACCCCTCGATTAGATTCCAGTCTGTAACTCCCTCCCGGGGTATCTGTTATTCTGTATATACCCCACCCCAAACCCCTCAATTAGATTCCAGTCTGTAACTCCCTCCCGGGGTATCTGTTATTCTGTATATAAATCACCCCGAACCCCTCGATTAGATTCCAGTCTGTAACTCCCTCCCGGGGTATCTGTTATTCCGTACATAAACCACCCCGAACCCCTCGATTAGATTCCAGTCTGTAACTCCCTCCCGGGGTATCTGTTATTCTGTATATAAACCACCCCGAACCCCTCGATTAGATTCCAGTCTGTAACTCCCTCCCGGGGTGTCTGTTATTCTGTATATAAACCCCACCCAGAACCCCTCGATTAGATTCCAGTCTGTAACTCCCTCCCGGGGTATCTGTTATTCTGTATATAAACCCCACGACGAAGCCCTCGATTAGATTCCAGTCTGTAACTCCCGCCCCGGGGTGTCTGTTATTCTGTATATAAACCCCACCCTGAACCCCTCAATTAGATTCCAGTCTGTAACTCCCTCCCGGGGTATCTGTTATTTTGTATATAAACCCGACCCTGAACCCCTCGATTAGATTCCAGTCTGTAACTCCCTCCCGGGGTATCTGTTATTCTGTATATAAACCACCCCGAACCCCTCGATTAGATTCCAGTCTGTAACTCCCTCCCGGGGTATCTGTTATTCTGTATATAAACCCCACCCTGAACCCCTCGATTAGATTCCAGTCTGTAACTCCCTCCCGGGGTATCTGTTATTCTGTATATAAACCCACCCGATCCTTTCGATTAGATTCCAGTCTGTAACTCCCTCCCGGGGTATCTGTTATTCTGTATATAAACCCCACCCTGAACCCCTCAATTAGATTCCAGTCTGTAACTCCCTCTCGGGGTATCTGTTATTCTGTATACAACCCGACCCTGAACCCCTCGATTAGATTCCAGTCTGTAACTCCCTCCTGCGGTATCTGTTATTCTGTATATAAACCCCACCCCGAACCCCTCGATTAGATTCCAGTCTGTAACTCCCTCTCGGGGTATCTGTTATTCTGTATATAAACCCGACCCTGAACCCCTCGATTAGATTCCAGTCTGTAACTCCCTCTCGGGGTATCTGTTATTCTGTATATAAACCCCACCCCAAACCCCTCGATTAGATTCCAGTCTGTAGCTCCCTCCTGCGGTATCTGTTATTCTGTATATAAACCCCACCCTGAACCCCACGATTAGATTCCAGTCTGTAACTCCCTCCCAGGGTATCTGTTATTCAGTATATAAACCCCACCCCGAACCCCTCGATTTGATTCCAGTCTGTAACTCCCTCCCGGGGTATCTGTTGTTCAGTATATAAACCACCCTGAACCCCTCGATTAGATTCCAGTCTGTAACTCCCTCCCGTGGTATCTGTTATTCTGTACATAAACCCCACCCCGAACCCCTCAAAGCGATTCCAGTCTGTAACTCCCTCCCGGTGTATCTGTTATTCTGTACATAAACCACCCTGAACCCCTCGATTAGATTCCAGTCTGTAACTCCCTCCCGGGGTATCTGTTATTCTGTATATAAACCCCACCCCGAACCCCTCGATTAGATTCCAGTCTGTAACTCCCTCCCCCCGGGGTATCTGTTATTCTGTATATAAACCCCACCCAGAACCCCTCGATTAGATTCCAGTCTGTAACTCCCTCCCGGGGTGTCTGTTATTCTGTATATAAACCCGACCCTGAACCCCTCGATTAGATTCCAGTCTGTAACACCCTCCACGGCGTATCTATTATTCTGTATATAAACCCCACCCTGAACCCCTCGATTAGATTCTAGTCTGTAACTCCCTCCCGGGGTATCTGTTACTCTGTATATAAACCCCACCCCGAACCCCTCGATCAGATTCCAGTCTGTAACTCCCTCCCGGGGGTATCTGTTATTCGGTATATAAGCCCCACCCTGAACCCCTCGATTAGATTCCAGTCTGTAACTCCCTCCTGCGGTATCTGTTAGTCTGTATATAAACCCCACCCCGAACCCCTCGATCAGATTCCACTCTGTAACTCCCTCCCGGGGTATCTGTTATTCTCTATATAAACCCCACCCCGAACCCCTCGATCAGATTCCACTCTGTAACTCCCTCCCGGGGTATCTGTTATTCTGTATATAAACCACCCTGAACCCCTCGATTAGATTCCAGTCTGTAACTCCCTCCCGCGTATCTGTTATTCTGTATATAAACCCCACCCCTAACCCCTCGATTATATTCCAGTCTGTAACTCCCTCCCGGGGTATCTGTTATTCTGTATATACCCCACCCCAAACCCCTCAATTAGATTCCAGTCTGTAACTCCCTCCCGGGGTATCTGTTATTCTGTATATAAACCCCACCCCGAACCCCTCGATTAGATTCCAGTCTGTAACTCCCTCCCGGGATATCAGTTATTCTGTATTTAAACCCCACCGTGAACCCCTCGATTAGATTCCAGCCTGTAACTCACTCCCGTGTATCTGTTCTTCTGTATATAAACCCCACCCCTAACCCCTCGATTAGATTCCAGTCTGTAACTCCCTCCCGGGGTATCTGTTATTCTGTATATACCCCACCCCAAACCCCTCAATTAGATTCCAGTCTGTAACTCCCTCCCGGGGTATCTGTTATTCTGTATATAAATCACCCCGAACCCCTCGATTAGATTCCAGTCTGTAACTCCCTCCCGGGGTATCTGTTATTCCGTACATAAACCACCCCGAACCCCTCGATTAGATTCCAGTCTGTAACTCCCTCCCGGGGTATCTGTTATTCTGTATATAAACCACCCCGAACCCCTCGATTAGATTCCAGTCTGTAACTCCCTCCCGGGGTGTCTGTTATTCTGTATATAAACCCCACCCAGAACCCCTCGATTAGATTCCAGTCTGTAACTCCCTCCCGGGGTATCTGTTATTCTGTATATAAACCCCACGACGAAGCCCTCGATTAGATTCCAGTCTGTAACTCCCGCCCCGGGGTGTCTGTTATTCTGTATATAAACCCCACCCTGAACCCCTCGATTAGATTCCAGTCTGTAACACCCTCCCGGGGTATCTGTTATTCTGTACATAAACTACCCCGAACCCCTCGATTAGGTTCCAGTCTGTTATTCCCTCCCAGTGTATCTGTTATTCTGTATATAAACCCCCCCTAAACCCCTTGATTAGACCCCAGTCTGTAACACCCTCCCCGGGGTATCTATTATTCTGTATATAAACCCCACCCCGAACCCCTCGATTAGATTCCAGTCTGTAACACCCTCCCCGGGGTATCTGTTATTCTGTATATAAACCCCACCTTGAACCCCACGATTAGATTCCAGTCTGTAACTCCCTCCCGGTGTATCTGTTATTCTGTATATAAACCACCCCGAACCCCTCGATTAGATTCCAGTCTGTAACTCCCTACCGGGGTATCTGTTATTCTGTATATAAACCACCCTGAACCCCTCGATTAGATTCCAGTCTGTAACTCCCTCCCGGGGTAACTGTTATTCTGTATATAAACCCCACCCTAAACCCCTCGATTAGATTCCAGTCTGTAACTCCCTCCCGGGTATCTGTTATTCTGTATATAAACCCCACCCTGAACCCCTCGATTAGATTCCAGTCTGTAACTCCCTCCCGGGGTATCTGTTATTCTGTATATAAACCCCACCCCGAACCCCTCGATTAGATTCCAGTCTGTAACTCCCTCCCCGGGGTATCTGTTATTCTGTATTTAAACCCCACCCTGAACCCCTCGATTAGATTCCAGTCTGTAACTCCCTCCCGGTGTATCTGTTATTCAGTATATAACCCCACCCTAAACCCCTCGATTAGATTCCAGTCTGTAACTCCCTCCCGGGGTATCTGTTATTCTGTATATAAACCCCACCCTGAACCCCTCGATTAGATTCCAGTCTGTAACTCCCTCCCGGGGTAACTGTTATTCTGTATATAAACCCCACCCTAAACCCCTCGATTAGATTCCAGTCTGTAACTCCCTCCCGGGGTATCTGTTATTCTGTATATAAACCCCACCCCGAACCCCTCGATTAGATTCCAGTCTGTAACTCCCTCCCCGGAGTATCTGTTATTCTGTATATAAACCACCCTGAACCCCTCGATTACATTCCAGTCTGTAACTCCCTCCGGGGTATCTGTTATTCAGTATATAACCCCACCCTAAACCCCTCGATTAGATTCCAGTCTGTAACTCCCTACCGGGGTATCTGTTATTCTGTATATAAACCACCCCGAACACCTCGATTAGATTCCAGTCTGTAACTCCCTACCGGGGTATCTGTTATTCTGTATATAAACCACCCTGAACCCCTCGATTAGATTCCAGTCTGTAACTCCCTCCCGGGGTAACTGTTATTCTGTATATAAACCCCACCCTAAACCCCTCGATTAGATTCCAGTCTGTAACTCCCTCCCGGGTATCTGTTATTCTGTATATAAACCACCCTGAACCCCTCGATTACATTCCAGTGTGTAACTCCCTCCGGGGTATCTGTTATTCAGTATATAACCCCACCCTAAACCCCTCGATTAGATTCCAGTCTGTAACTCCCTCCCGGGGTATCTGTTATTCTGTATATAAACCCCACCCCGAACCCCTCGATTAGATTCCAGTCTGTAACTCCCTCACAGTGTATCTGTTATTCTGTATATAAGCCCCACCCTGAACCCCTCAATTAGATTCCAGTGTGTAACTCCCTCCCGGGTATCTGTTATTCTGTAAATAAACCCCACCCTGAATCCCTCGATTAGATTCCAGTCTGTAACACCCTCCCCGGGATATCTATTATTCTGTATATAAACCCCATCCCGAACCCCTCGATAAGATTCCAGTCTGTAACTCCCTCCGAGTATATCTGTTATTCTGTATATAAACCCCACCCCGAACCCCTCGATTAGATTCCAGTCTGTAACTCCCTCCCGGGTATCTGTTATTCTGTATATAAACCCCCCCTAAACCCCTTGATTAGACTCCAGTCTGTAACACCCTCCCCGGGGTATCTGTTATTCTGTATATAAACCCCACCCCGAACCCCTCGATTAGATTCCAGTCTGTAAATCCCTCCCGGGGTATCTGTTATTCTGGATATAAACCCCACCCTGAACCCCTCGATTATATTCCAGTCTGTAACTCCCTCCCCGGGGTATCTGTTATTCTGTATATAAACCCCACCCTGAACCCGTCGATTCGATTCCAGTCTCTAACTCCCTCCCGGGGTATCTGTTATTCTGTATATACACCCCACCCCGAACCCCTCGATTAGATTCCAGTCTGTAACTCCCTCCCGGGGTATCTGTTATTCTGTATATAAACCACCCCGAACCCCTCGATTAGATTCCAGTGTGTAACTCCCTCCCGGGGTATCTGTTATTCTGTATATAAACCCCCACCGAACCCCTCGATTAGATTCCAGTCTGTAACTCCCTCCCGGGGTATCTGTTATTCTGTATATAATCCACACCCTGAACCCCTCGATTAGATTCCAGTCTGGAACTCCCTCCTGGGGTATCTGTTATTCTGTATATAAACCACCCCGAACCCCTCGATTAGATTCCAGTCTGTAACTCCCTCCCGTGGTATCTGTTATTCTGTATATAAACCCCCACCGAACCCCTCGATTAGATTCCAGTCTGTAACTCCCTCCCGGAGTGTCTGTTATTCTGTATAAAAACCACACCAAACCCTTCGATTAGATTCCAGTCTGTAACTCCCTCCCCGGGGTATCTGTTATTCTGTATATAAACCACCCCGAACCCCTCGATTAGATTCCAGTCTGTAACTCCCTCCCGGGGTATCTGTTATTCTGTATATAAACCACTCTGAACCCCTCGATTAGATTCCAGTCTGTAACTCCCTCCCGGGGTATCTGTTATTCTGTATATAAACCCCACCCCGAACCCCTCGATTAGATTCCAGTCTGTAACTCCCTCCCGGGATATCTGTTATTCTGTATATAAACCCCACCCCAAATCCCTCGATTAGATTTTAGTCTGTAACTCCCTCCCGGGGTATCTGTTATTCTGTATATAAACCCCACACCGAACCCCTCGATTAGATTCCAGTCTGTAACTCCCTCCCGGGGTATCTGTTATTCTGTATATAAACCCCACCCCGAACCCCTCGATTAGATTCCAGTCTGTAACTCCCTCCCGGGGTATCTGTTATTCTGTATATAAACCCCACTCCGAACCCCTCGATTAGATTCCAGTCTGTAACTCCCTCCCGGGGTATTTGTTATTCTGTATATAAACCCCCCCGATCCTTTCGATTAGATTCCAGTCTGTAACTCCCTCCCGGGGTATCTGTTATTCTGTATATAAACCCCACCCCGAACCCCTCGATTAGATTCCAGTCTGTAACTCCCTCCCGGGGTATCTGTTATTCTGTATATAAACCACCCCGAACCCCTCGATTAGATTCCAGTCTGTAACTCCCTCCCGGGGTATCTGTTATTCTGTATATAAATCACCCCGAACCCCTCGATTAGATTCCAGTCTGTAACTCCCTCCCGGGGTATCTGTTATTCCGTACATAAACCACCCCGAACCCCTCGATTAGATTCCAGTCTGTAACTCCCTCCCGGGGTATCTGTTATTCTGTATATAAACCACCCCGAACCCCTCGATTAGATTCCAGTCTGTAACTCCCTCCCGGGGTGTCTGTTATTCTGTATATAAACCCCACCCAGAACCCCTCGATTAGATTCCAGTCTGTAACTCCCTCCCGGGGTATCTGTTATTCTGTATATAAACCCCACGACGAAGCCCTCGATTAGATTCCAGTCTGTAACTCCCTCCCCGGGGTATCTGTTATTCTGTATATAAACCCCACCCCGAACCCCTCGATTAGATTCCAGTCTGCAACTCCCTCCCGGGGTATCTGTTATTCTGTATATAAACCCCCCCCCGAACCCCTCAATTAGATTCCAGTCTGTTATTCCCTCCCGGGGTATCTGTTATTCTGTATGTACAACCCCCCGAACCCCTTGATTAGACTCCAGTCTGTAACACGCTCCCCGGGGTATCTATTATTCTGTATATAAACCCCACCCCGAAACCCTCGATTAGATTCTAGTCTGTAACTCCCTCCTGGGTATCTGTTATTCTGTATATAAACGCCCCCCAAACCCCTTGATTAGATTCCAGTCTGTATCACCCTGCCCGGCGTATCTATTATTCTGTATATAAACCCCACCCTGAACCCCTCGATTAGATTCCAGTCTGGAACTCCCTCCCGGATATCTGTTATTCTGTATATAAGCCCCACCCTGAACCCCTCAATTAGATTCCAGTGTGTAACTCCCTCCCGGGGTATCTGTTATTCTGTATATAAACTACCCCGAACCCCTCGATGAGATTCCAGTCTGTAACTCCCTCCCGGGGTATCTGTTATTCTGTATATAAACCCCACCCCGAACCCCTCGATTAGATTCCAGTCTGTAACTCCCTCCCCGGGGTATCATTTTATTCTGTATATAAGCCCCACCCTGAACCCCTCAATTAGATTCCAGTCTGTAACTCCCTCTCGGGGTATCTGTTATTCTGTATATAAACCACCCCGAACCCGTCGATTAGATTCCAGTCTGTAACTCCCTCCCCGGCGTATCTATTATTCTGTATATAAACCCCACCCCGAACCACACGATTAGATTCCAGTCTGTAACTCCCTCCCCGGGGTATCTGTTATTCTGTATATAAGCCCCACCCTGAACCCCTCGATTAGATTCCAGTCTGTAACTCCCTCCCCGGGGTATCTGTTATTCTGTATATAAGCCCCACCCTGAACCCCTCGATTAGATTCCAGTCTGTAACTCCCTCTCGGGGTATCTGTTATTCTGTATATAAACCACCCCGAACCCGTCGATTAGATTCCAGTCTGTAACTCCCTCCCCGGGGTATCTGTTATTCTGTATATAAGCCCCACCCTGAACCCCTCGATTAGATTCCAGTCTGTAACTCCCTCCCCGGGGTATCTGTTATTCTGTATATAAGCCCCACCCTGAACCCCTCGATTAGATTTTAGTCTGTAACTCCCACCCGGCGTATCTGTTATTCTGTATATAAACCCCACCCTGAACCCCTCGATTAGATTCCAGTCTGTAACTCCCTCCCGTGGTATCTGTTATTCTGTACATAAACCCCACCCCGAACCCCTCAAAGCGATTCCAGTCTGTAACTCCCTCCCGGTGTATCTGTTATTCTGTATATAAACCCCACCCTGAACCCCTCGATTGGATTCCAGTCTGTAACTCCCTCCCGGGGTATCTGTTATTCTGTATATAAACCAACCCGAAACCCCCGATTAGATTTCAGTCTGGAACTCCCTCCCGGGGTATCTGTTATTCTGTATATAAACCCCCCCAAACTTTTCAATTAGATTCCAGTCTGTAACTCCCTCCCGGGGTGTCTGTTATTCTGTATATTAACCACCCCGAACCCCTCGATTAGATTTTAGCCTGTAACTCCCTCGCGGGGTATCTCTTATTCTGTATATAAACCACCCCGAACCCGTCGATTAGATTCCAGTCTGTAACTCCCTCCCGGGGTATCTGTTATTCTGTATATAAACCCCCCCCCAAACCCCTTGATTAGACTCCAGTCTGTAACACCCTCCCCGGCGTATCTATTATTCTGTATATAAACCCCACCCCGAACCCCTCGATTAGATTCCAGTCTGTTACTCCCTCCCGGGGTATCTGTTATTCTGTATATAAACCCCACCCCAAACCCCTCGATTAGATTTTAGTCTGTAACTCCCTCCCGGGGTATCTGTTATTCTGTATATAAACCCCCACCCCGAACCCCTCGATTAGATTCCAGTCTGTAACTCCCTCCCGGGGTATTTGTTATTCTGTATATAAACCCCCCCGATCCTTTCGATTAGATTCCAGTCTGTAACTCCCTCCCGGGGTATCTGTTATTCTGTATATAAACCCCACCCCGAACCCCTCGATTAGATTCCAGTCTGTAACTCCCTCCCGGGGTATCTGTTATTCTGTATATAAACCACCCCGAACCCCTCGATTAGATTCCAGTCTGTAACTCCGTCCCGGGGTATCTGTTATTCTGTATATAAATCACCCCGAACCCCTCGATTAGATTCCAGTCTGTAACTCCCTCCCGGGGTATCTGTTATTCCGTACATAAACCACCCCGAACCCCTCGATTAGATTCCAGTCTGTAACTCCCTCCCGGGGTATCTGTTATTCTGTATATAAACCACCCCGAACCCCTCGATTAGATTCCAGTCTGTAACTCCCTCCCGGGGTGTCTGTTATTCTGTATATAAATCCCACCCAGAACCCCTCGATTAGATTCCAGTCTGTAACTCCCTCCCGGGGTATCTGTTATTCTGTATATAAACCCCACGACGAAGCCCTCGATTAGATTCCAGTCTGTAACTCCCGCCCCGGGGTGTCTGTTATTCTGTATATAAACCCCACCCTGAACCCCTCGATGAGATTCCAGTCTGTAACACCCTCCCGGGGTATCTGTTATTCTGTATATAAACTACCCCGAACCCCTCGATTAGATTCCAGTCTGTTATTCCCTCCCAGTGTATCTGTTATTCTGTATATAAACCCCCCCTAAACCCCTTGATTAGACTCCAGTCTGTAACACCCTCCCCGGGGTATCTATTATTCTGTATATAAACCCCCCCGCCGAACCCCTCGATTAGATTCCAGTCTGTAACACCCTCCCCGGGGTATCTATTATTCTGTATATAAACCCCACCCCGAACCCCTCGATTAGATTCCAGTCTGTAACACCCTCCCCGGGGTATCTGTTATTCTGTATATAAACCCCCACCGAACCCCTCGATTAGATTCCAGTCTGTAACTCCCTCCCGGAGTGTCTGTTATTCTGTATAAAAACCACACCCCGAACCACTCGATTAGATTCCAGTCTGTAACTCCCTCCCGGGGTATCTGTTATTCTGTATATAAACCCCACCCCGAACCACTCGATCAGATTCCAGTCTGTAACTCCCTCCCGGGTATCTGTTATTCTGTATATAAACCCCACCCCGAACCCCTCGATTAGATTCCAGTCTGTAACTCCCTCCCGGGGTATCTGTTATTCTGTATATAAACCCCACCCCGAACCACTCGATTAGATTCCAGTCTGTAACTCCCTCCCGGGGTATCTGTTATTCTGTATATAAACCACACCGAACCCCTCGATTAGATTCCAGTCTGTAACTCCCTCCCGGGGTATCTGTTATTCTGTATATAAACCCCACCCCGAACCACTCGATTAGATTCCAGTCTGTAACTCCCTCCCGGGGTATCTGTTATTCTGTATATAAACCACCCTGAACCCCTCGATTAGATTCCAGTCTGTAACTCCCTCCCGGGGTATCTGCTATTCTGTATATAAACCACCCCGAACCCCTCGATTAGATTCCAGTCTGTAACTCACTCCCGGGGTATCTGTTATTCTGTATATAAACCACCCCGAACCCCTTGATTAGATTCCAGTCTGTAACTTCCTCCCGGGGTATCTGTTATTCTGTATATAAACCCCACCCCGAACCACTCGATTAGATTCCAGTCTGTAACTCCCTCCCGGGGTATCTGTTATTCTGTATATAAACCACCCCGAACCCCTCGATTAGATTCCAGTCTGTAACTCCCTCCCGGGGTATCTGTTATTCTGTATATAAACCACCCAGAACCCCTCGATTAGATTCCAGTCTGTAACTCACTCCCGGGGTATCTGTTATTCTGTATATAAACCACCCACAACCCCGTGATTAGATTCCAGTCTGTAACTCCCTCCCGGGGTATCTGTTATTCTGTATATAAACCCCACCCCCGAACCCCTCGATTAGATTCCAGTCTGTAACCCCCTCCCGGGGTATCTGTTATTCTGTATATAAACCCCACCCCGAACCCCTCGATTAGATTCCAGTCTGTAACTCCCTCCCGGGGTATCTGTTATTCTGTATATAAACCACCCCGAACCCCTCGATTAGATTCCAGTCTGTAACTCCCTCCCGGGGTATCTGTTATTCTGGATATAAACCCCACCCCGAACCCCTCGATTAGATTCCAGTCTGGAACTCCCTCCCGGGGTATCTGTTATTCTGTATATAAACCCCACCCCGAACCCCTCGATTAGATTCCAGCCTGTAACTCCCTCCCGGGGTATCTGTTATTCTGTATATAAACCCCACCCCGAACCCCTCGATTAGATTCCAGCCTGTAACTCCCTCCCGGGGTATCTGTTATTCTGTATATAAACCCCACCCCGAACCCCTCGATTAGATTCCAGTCTGTAACTCCCTCCCGGGGTATCTGTTATTCTGTATATAAACCACCCCGAACCCCTCGATTAGATTCCAGTCTGTAACTCCCTCCCGGGGTATCTGTTATTCTGTATATAAACCCCACCCCGAACCCCTCGATTAGATTCCAGCCTGTAACTCCCTCCCGGGGTATCTGTTATTCTGTATATAAACCACCCCGAACCCCTCGATTAGATTCCAGTCTGTAACTCACTCCCGGGGTATCTGTTATTCTGTATATAAACCACCCTCCACCCCTTGATTAGATTCCAGTCTGTAACTCCCTCCCGGGGTATCTGTTATTCTGTATATAAACCCCACCCCGAACCCCTCGATTAGGTTCCAGTCTGTAACTCCCTCCCGGGGTATCTGTTATTCTGTATATAAACCACCCCGAACCCCTCGATTAGATTCCAGTCTGTAACTCCCTCCCGGGGTATCTGTTATTCTGTATATAAACCCCGCCCCGAACCCCTCGATTAGATTCCAGCCTGTAACTCCCTCCCGGGGTATCTGTTATTCTGTATATAAACCACCCCGAATCCCTCGATTAGATTCCAGTCTGTAACTCCCTCCCGGGGTATCTGTTATTCTGTACATAAACCCCACCCCGAACCCCTCGATTAGATTCCAGTCTGTAACTCCCTCCCGGGGTATCTGTTATTCTGTATATAAACCCCACCCTGAACCCCTCGATTAGATTCCAGTCTGTAACTCCCTCCCGGGGTATCTGTTATTCTGGATATAAACCACCCTGAACCTCTCGATTAGATTCCAGTCTGTAACTCCCTCCCGGGGTATCTGTTATTCTGTATATAAACCCCACCCTGAACCCCTCGATTAGATTCCAGTCTGTAACTCCCTCCTGGGGTATCTGTTATTCTGTATATAAACCCCACCCCGAACCCCTCGATTAGATTCCAGTCTGTAACTCCCTTCGGGGGTAACTGTTATTCTGTATATAAACCACCCCGAACCCCTCGATTAAATTCCAGTCTGTAACTCCCTCCCGGGGTATCTGTTATTCTGTATATAGACCCCACCCCGAACCCCTCGATTAGATTCCAGTCTGTAACTCCCTCCTGGGGTATCTGTTATTCTGTACATAAACATCACCGAACCCCTCGATTAGATTCCAGTCTGTAACTCCCTCCCGGGGTATCTGTTATTCTGTATATAAACCCCACCCCGAAACCCTCGATTAGATTCCAGACTGTAAAGCCCTCCCGGGGTATCTGTTATTCTGTATATAAACCCCACCCCGAAACCCTCGATTAGATTCCAGACTGTAACTCCCTCCCGGGGTATCTGTTATTCGGTATATAAACCCCACCCCGAACCCCTCGATTAGATTCCAGTCTGTAACTCCCTCCCCGGGCTATCTATTATTCTGTATATAAACCACACCGAACCCCTCGATTAGATTCCAGTCTGTAACTCCCTCCCGGGGTATCTGTTATTCTGTATATAAACCCCACCCCGAACCCCTCGATTAGATTCCAGTCTGTAACTCCCTCCCGGGGTATCTGTTATTCTGTATATAAACCCCACCCCGAACCCCTCGATTAGATTCCAGTCTGTAACTCCCTCCCCGGGGTATCTGTTGTTCTGTATATAAACCACACCCCGAACCCCTCAATTAGATTCCAGTGTGTAACTCCCTCCCCGGGGTATCTGTTATTCTGTATATAAGCCCCACCCTGAACCCCTCAATTAGATTCCAGTGTGTAACTCCCTCCCGGGGTATCTGTTATTCTGTATATAAACAACCCCGAACCCCTCGATTAGATTCCAGTCTGTAACTCCCTCCCGGGGTATCTGTTATTCTGTATATAAACCCCACCCCGAACCCCTCGATTAGATTCCAGTCTGTAACTCCCTCCCCGGGGTATCATTTTATTCTGTATATAAGCCCCACCCTGAACCCCTCAATTAGATTCCAGTCTGTAACTCCCTCTCGGGGTATCTGTTATTCTGTATATAAACCACCCCGAACCCGTCGATTAGATTCCAGTCTGTAACTCCCTCCCCGGCGTATCTATTATTCTGTATATAAACCCCACCCCGAACCACACGATTAGATTCCAGTCTGTAACTCCCTCCCGGGGTATCTGTTATTCTGTATATAAACCCCACCCTGAACCCCTCGATTAGATTCCAGTCTGTAACTCCCTCCCCGGGGTATCTGTTATTCTGTATATAAGCCCCACCCTGAACCCCTCGATTAGATTCCAGTCTGTAACTCCCTCCCCGGGGTATCTGTTATTCTGTATATAAGCCCCACCCTGAACCCCTCGATTAGATTTTAGTCTGTAACTCCCACCCGGCGTATCTGTTATTCTGTATTTTAAACACCCCGAACAACTCGATTAGATTCCAGTCTGTAACTCCCTCCCGTGGTATCTGTTATTCTGTACATAAACCCCACCCCGAACCCCTCAAAGCGATTCCAGTCTGTAACTCCCTCCCGGTGTATCTGTTATTCTGTATATAAACCCCACCCTGAACCCCTCGATTGGATTCCAGTCTGTAACTCCCTCCCGGGGTATCTGTTATTCTGTATATAAACCAACCCGAAAACCCCGATTAGATTTCAGTCTGGAACTCCCTCCCGGGGTATCTGTTATTCTGTATATAAACCCCCCCAAACCCCTCAATTAGATTCCAGTCTGTAACTCCCTCCCGGGGTGTCTGTTATTCTGTATATTAACCACCCCGAACCCCTCGATTAGATTTTAGCCTGTAACTCCCTCGCGGGGTATCTCTTATTCTGTATATAAACCACCCCGAACCCGTCGATTAGATTCCAGTCTGTAACTCCCTCCCGGGGTATCTGTTATTCTGTATATAAACCCCCCCCCAAACCCCTTGATTAGACTCCAGTCTGTAACACCCTCCCCGGCGTATCTATTATTCTGTATATAAACCCCACCCCGAACCCCTCGATTAGATTCCAGTCTGTTACTCCCTCCCGGGGTATCTGTTATTCTGTATATAAACCCCACCCCAAACCCCTCGATTAGATTTTAGTCTGTAACTCCCTCCCGGGGTATCTGTTATTCTGTATATAAACCCCCACCCCGAACCCCTCGATTAGATTCCAGTCTGTAACTCCCTCCCGGGGTATTTGTTATTCTGTATATAAACCCCCCCGATCCTTTCGATTAGATTCCAGTCTGTAACTCCCTCCCGGGGTATCTGTTATTCTGTATATAAACCCCACCCCGAACCCCTCGATTAGATTCCAGTCTGTAACTCCCTCCTGGGGTATCTGTTATTCTGTATATAAACCACCCCGAACCCCTCGATTAGATTCCAGTCTGTAACTCCCTCCCGGCGTATCTGTTATTCCGTACATAAACCACCCCGAACCCCTCGATTAGATTCCAGTCTGTAACTCCCTCCCGGGGTATCTGTTATTCTGTATATAAACCACCCCGAACCCCTCGATTAGATTCCAGTCTGTAACTCCCTCCCGGGGTGTCTGTTATTCTGTATATAAACCCCACCCAGAACCCCTCGATTAGATTCCAGTCTGTAACTCCCTCCCGGGGTATCTGTTATTCTGTATATAAACCCCACGACGAAGCCCTCGATTAGATTCCAGTCTGTAACTCCCTCCCCGGGGTATCTGTTATTCTGTATATAAACCCCACCCCGAACCCCTCGATTAGATTCCAGTCTGCAACTCCCTCCCGGGGTATCTGTTATTCTGTATATAAACCCCCCCCCCGAACCCCTCAATTAGATTCCAGTCTGTTATTCCATCCCGGGGTATCTGTTATTCTGTATGTACAACCCCCCGAACCCCTTGATTAGACTCCAGTCTGTAACACGCTCCCCGGGGTATCTATTATTCTGTATATAAACCCCACCCCGAAACCCTCGATTAGATTCCAGTCAGTAACTCCCTCCCGGGTATCTGTTATTTTGTATATAAACGCCCCCCAAACCCCTTGATTAGATTCCAGTCTGTATCACCCTGCCCGGCGTATCTATTATTCTGTATATAAACCCCACCCTGAACCCCTCGATTAGATTCCAGTCTGGAACTCCCTCCCGGATATCTGTTATTCTGTATATAAGCCCCACCCTGAACCCCTCAATTAGATTCCAGTGTGTAACTCCCTCCCGGGGTATCTGTTATTCTGTATATAAACTACCCCGAACCCCTCGATTAGATTCCAGTCTGTAACTCCCTCCCGGGGTATCTGTTATTCTGTATATAAACCCCACCCCGAACCCCTCGATTAGATTCCAGTCTGTAACTCCCTCCCCGGGGTATCATTTTATTCTGTATATAAGCCCCACCCTGAACCCCTCAATTAGATTCCAGTCTGTAACTCCCTCTCGGGGTATCTGTTATTCTGTATATAAACCACCCCGAACCCGTCGATTAGATTCCAGTCTGTAACTCCCTCCCCGGCGTATCTATTATTCTGTATATAAACCCCACCCCGAACCACACGATTAGATTCCAGTCTGTAACTCCCTCCCCGGGGTATCTGTTATTCTGTATATAAGCCCCACCCTGAACCCCTCGATTAGATTCCAGTCTGTAACTCCCTCCCCGGGGTATCTGTTATTCTGTATATAAGCCCCACCCTGAACCCCTCGATTAGATTTTAGTCTGTAACTCCCACCCGGCGTATCTGTTATTCTGTATATAAAACACCCCGAACAACTCGATTAGATTCCAGTCTGTAACTCCCTCCCGTGGTATCTGTTATTCTGTACATAAACCCCACCCCGAACCCCTCAAAGCGATTCCAGTCTGTAACTCCCTCCCGGTGTATCTGTTATTCTGTATATAAACCCCACCCTGAACCCCTCGATTGGATTCCAGTCTGTAACTCCCTCCCGGGGTATCTGTTATTCTGTATATAAACCAACCCGAAACCCCCGATTAGATTTCAGTCTGGAACTCCCTCCCGGGGTATCTGTTATTCTGTATATAAACCCCCCCAAACCCCTCAATTAGATTCCAGTCTGTAACTCCCTCCCGGGGTGTCTGTTATTCTGTATATTAACCACCCCGAACCCCTCGATTAGATTTTAGCCTGTAACTCCCTCGCGGGGTATCTCTTATTCTGTATATAAACCACCCCGAACCCGTCGATTAGATTCCAGTCTGTAACTCCCTCCCGGGGTATCTGTTATTCTGTATATAAACCCCCCCCCAAACCCCTTGATTAGACTCCAGTCTGTAACACCCTCCCCGGCGTATCTATTATTCTGTATATAAACCCCACCCCGAACCCCTCGATTAGATTCCAGTCTGTTACTCCCTCCCGGGGTATCTGTTATTCTGTATATAAACCCCACCCCAAACCCCTCGATTAGATTTTAGTCTGTAACTCCCTCCCGGGGTATCTGTTATTCTGTATATAAACCCCCACCCCGAACCCCTCGATTAGATTCCAGTCTGTAACTCCCTCCCGGGGTATTTGTTATTCTGTATATAAACCCCCCCGATCCTTTCGATTAGATTCCAGTCTGTAACTCCCTCCCGGGGTATCTGTTATTCTGTATATAAACCCCACCCCGATCCCCTCGATTAGATTCCAGTCTGTAACTCCCTCCCGGGGTATCTGTTATTCTGTATATAAACCACCCCGAACCCCTCGATTAGATTCCAGTCTGTAACTCCGTTCCGGGGTATCTGTTATTCTGTATATAAATCACCCCGAACCCCTCGATTAGATTCCAGTCTGTAACTCCCTCCCGGGGTATCTGTTATTCCGTACATAAACCACCCCGAACCCCTCGATTAGATTCCAGTCTGTAACTCCCTCCCGGGGTATCTGTTATTCTGTATATAAACCACCCCGAACCCCTCGATTAGATTCCAGTCTGTAACTCCCTCCCGGGGTGTCTGTTATTCTGTATATAAATCCCACCCAGAACCCCTCGATTAGATTCCAGTCTGTAACTCCCTCCCGGGGTATCTGTTATTCTGTATATAAACCCCACGACGAAGCCCTCGATTAGATTCCAGTCTGTAACTCCCGCCCCGGGGTGTCTGTTATTCTGTATATAAACCCCACCCTGAACCCCTCGATGAGATTCCAGTCTGTAACACCCTCCCGGGGTATCTGTTATTCTGTATATAAACTACCCCGAACCCCTCGATTAGATTCCAGTCTGTTATTCCCTCCCAGTGTATCTGTTATTCTGTATATAAACCCCCCCTAAACCCCTTGATTAGACTCCAGTCTGTAACACCCTCCCCGGGGTATCTATTATTCTGTATATAAACCCCCCCCCCGAACCCCTCGATTAGATTCCAGTCTGTAACACCCTCCCCGGGGTATCTATTATTCTGTATATAAACCCCACCCCGAACCCCTCGATTAGATTCCAGTCTGTAACACCCTCCCCGGGGTATCTGTTATTCTGTATATAAACCCCCACCGAACCCCTCGATTAGATTCCAGTCTGTAACTCCCTCCCGGAGTGTCTGTTATTCTGTATAAAAACCACACCCCGAACCACTCGATTAGATTCCAGTCTGTAACTCCCTCCCGGGGTATCTGTTATTCTGTATATAAACCCCACCCCGAACCACTCGATCAGATTCCAGTCTGTAACTCCCTCCCGGGGTATCTGTTATTCTGTATATAAACCCCACCCCGAACCCCTCGATTAGATTCCAGTCTGTAACTCCCTCCCGGGGTATCTGTTATTCTGTATATAAACCCCACCCCGAACCACTCGATTAGATTCCAGTCTGTAACTCCCTCCCGGGGTATCTGTTATTCTGTATATAAACCACACCGAACCCCTCGATTAGATTCCAGTCTGTAACTCCCTCCCGGGGTATCTGTTATTCTGTATATAAACCCCACCCCGAACCACTCGATTAGATTCCAGTCTGTAACTCCCTCCCGGGGTATCTGTTATTCTGTATATAAACCACCCTGAACCCCTCGATTAGATTCCAGTCTGTAACTCCCTCCCGGGGTATCTGCTATTCTGTATATAAACCACCCCGAACCCCTCGATTAGATTCCAGTCTGTAACTCACTCCCGGGGTATCTGTTATTCTGTATATAAACCACCCCGAACCCCTTGATTAGATTCCAGTCTGTAACTCCCTCCCGGGGTATCTGTTATTCTGTATATAAACCCCACCCCGAACCACTCGATTAGATTCCAGTCTGTAACTCCCTCCCGGGGTATCTGTTATTCTGTATATAAACCACCCCGAACCCCTCGATTAGATTCCAGTCTGTAACTCCCTCCCGGGGTATCTGTTATTCTGTATATAAACCACCCCGAACCCCTCGATTAGATTCCAGTCTGTAACTCACTCCCGGGGTATCTGTTATTCTGTATATAAACCACCCAGAACCCCGTGATTAGATTCCAGTCTGTAACTCCCTCCCGGGGTATCTGTTATTCTGTATATAAACCCCACCCCCGAACCCCTCGATTAGATTCCAGTCTGTAACCCCCTCCCGGGGTATCTGTTATTCTGTATATAAACCCCACCCCGAACCCCTCGATTAGATTCCAGTCTGTAACTCCCTCCCGGGGTATCTGTTATTCTGTATATAAACCACCCCGAACCCCTCGATTAGATTCCAGTCTGTAACTCCCTCCCGGGGTATCTGTTATTCTGGATATAAACCCCACCCCGAACCCCTCGATTAGATTCCAGTCTGGAACTCCCTCCCGGGGTATCTGTTATTCTGTATATAAACCCCACCCCGAACCCCTCGATTAGATTCCAGCCTGTAACTCCCTCCCGGGGTATCTGTTATTCTGTATATAAACCCCACCCCGAACCTCTCGATTAGATTCCAGCCTGTAACTCCCTCCCGGGGTATCTGTTATTCTGTATATAAACCCCACCCCGAACCCCTCGATTAGATTCCAGTCTGTAACTCCCTCCCGGGGTATCAGTTATTCTGTATATAAACCACCCCGAACCCCTCGATTAGATTCCAGTCTGTAACTCCCTCCCGGGGTATCTGTTATTCTGTATATAAACCCCACCCCGAACCCCTCGATTAGATTCCAGCCTGTAACTCCCTCCCGGGGTATCTGTTATTCTGTATATAAACCACCCCGAACCCCTCGATTAGATTCCAGTCTGTAACTCCCTCCCGGGGTATCTGTTATTCTGTATATAAACCACCCTCCACCCCTTGATTAGATTCCAGTCTGTAACTCCCTCCCGGGGTATCTGTTATTCTGTATATAAACCCCACCCCGAACCCCTCGATTAGGTTCCAGTCTGTAACTCCCTCCCGGGGTATCTGTTATTCTGTATATAAACCACCCCGAACCCCTCGATTAGATTCCAGTCTGTAACTCCCTCCCGGGGTATCTGTTATTCTGTATATAAACCCCGCCCCGAACCCCTCGATTAGATTCCAGCCTGTAACTCCCTCCCGGGGTATCTGTTATTCTGTATATAAACCACCCCGAATCCCTCGATTAGATTCCAGTCTGTAACTCCCTCCCGGGGTATCTGTTATTCTGTACATAAACCCCACCCCGAACGCCTCGATTAGATTCCAGTCTGTAACTCCCTCCCGGGGTATCTGTTATTCTGTATATAAACCCCACCCTGAACCCCTCGATTAGATTCCAGTCTGTAACTCCCTCCCGGGGTATCTGTTATTCTGGATATAAACCACCCTGAACCTCTCGATTAGATTCCAGTCTGTAACTCCCTCCCGGGGTATCTGTTATTCTGTATATAAACCCCACCCTGAACCCCTCGATTAGATTCCAGTCTGGAACTCCCTCCCGGGGTATCTGTTATTCTGTATATAAACCCCACCCCGAACCCCTCGATTAGATTCCAGCCTGTAACTCCCTCCCGGGGTATCTGTTATTCTGTATATAAACCCCACCCCGAACCTCTCGATTAGATTCCAGCCTGTAACTCCCTCCCGGGGTATCTGTTATTCTGTATATAAACCCCACCCCGAACCCCTCGATTAGATTCCAGTCTGTAACTCCCTCCCGGGGTATCTGTTATTCTGTATATAAACCACCCCGAACCCCTCGATTAGATTCCAGTCTGTAACTCCCTCCCGGGGTATCTGTTATTCTGTATATAAACCCCACCCCGAACCCCTCGATTAGATTCCAGCCTGTAACTCCCTCCCGGGGTATCTGTTATTCTGTATATAAACCACCCCGAACCCCTCGATTAGATTCCAGTCTGTAACTCACTCCCGGGGTATCTGTTATTCTGTATATAAACCACCCTCCACCCCTTGATTAGATTCCAGTCTGTAACTCCCTCCCGGGGTATCTGTTATTCTGTATATAAACCACACCCCGAACCCCTCGATTAGGTTCCAGTCTGTAACTCCCTCCCGGGGTATCTGTTATTCTGTATATAAACCACCCCGAACCCCTCGATTAGATTCCAGTCTGTAACTCCCTCCCGGGGTATCTGTTATTCTGTATATAAACCCCGCCCCGAACCCCTCGATTAGATTCCAGCCTGTAACTCCCTCCCGGGGTATCTGTTATTCTGTATATAAACCCCACCCCGAACCCCTCGATTAGATTCCAGTCTGTAACTCCCTCCCCGGGGTATCTGTTATTCTGTATATAAACCACCCCGAATCCCTCGATTAGATTCCAGTCTGTAACTCCCTCCCGGGGTATCTGTTATTCTGTACATAAACCCCACCCCGAACGCCTCGATTAGATTCCAGTCTGTAACTCCCTCCCGGGGTATCTGTTATTCTGTATATAAACCCCACCCTGAACCCCTCGATTAGATTCCAGTCTGTAACTCCCTCCCGGGGTATCTGTTATTCTGGATATAAACCACCCTGAACCTCTCGATTAGATTCCAGTCTGTAACTCCCTCCCGGGGTATCTGTTATTCTGTATATAAACCCCACCCTGAACCCCTCGATTAGATTCCAGCCTGTAACTCCCTCCTGGGGTATCTGTTATTCTGTATATAAACCACCCCGAACCCCTCGATTAAATTCCAGTCTGTAACTCCCTCCCGGGGTATCTGTTATTCTGTATATAAACCCCACCCCGAACCCCTCGATTAGATTCCAGTCTGTAACTCCCTCCTGGGGTATCTGTTATTCTGTACATAAACATCACCGAACCCCTCGATTAGATTCCAGTCTGTAACTCCCTCCCGGGGTATCTGTTATTCTGTATATAAACCCCACCCCGAAACCCTCGATTAGATTCCAGACTGTAAAGCCCTCCCGGGATATCTGTTATTCTGTATATAAACCCCACCCCGAAACCCTCGATTAGATTCCAGACTGTAACTCCCTCCCGGGGTATCTGTTATTCGGTATATAAACCCCACCCCGAACCCCTCGATTAGATTCCAGTCTGTAACTCCCTCCCCGGGCTATCTATTATTCTGTATATAAACCACACCGAACCCCTCGATTAGATTCCAGTCTGTAACTCCCTCCCGGGGTATCTGTTATTCTGTATATAAACCCCACCCCGAACCCCTCGATTAGATTCCAGTCTGTAACTCCCTCCCGGGGTATCTGTTATTCTGTATATAAACCCCACCCCGAACCCCTCGATTAGATTCCAGTCTGTAACTCCCTCCCCGGGGTATCTGTTGTTCTGTATATAAACCACACCCCGAACCCCTCGATTAGATTCCAGTCTGTAACTCCCTCCTGGGGTATCTGTTATTCTGTATATAAACCCCACCCCGAACCCCTCGATTAGATTCCAGTCTGTAACTCCCTCCCGGGGTATCTGTTATTCTGTACATAAACCACACGGAACCCCTCGATTAGATTCCAGTCTGTAATTCCCTCCCGGGGTATCTGTTATTCTGTGTATAAACCCCACCCCGAACCCCTCGATTAGATTTCAGTCTGTAACTCCCTCCCGGGGTATCTGTTATTCTGTATATAAAACACCCCAAACCTCTCGATTAGATTCCAGTCTGTAACTCCCTCCCGGGTATCTGTTATTCTATATATAAACCCCACACCGAGCCCCTCGATTAGATTCCAGCCTGTAACTCCCTCCCGGGGTATCTGTTATTCTGTATATAAACCACCCCGAATACCTCGATTAGATTCCAGTCTGTAACTCCCTCCCGGGGTATCTGTTATTCTGTACATAAACCCCACCCCGAACTCCTCGATTAGATTCCAGTCTGTAACTCCCTCCCCGGGGTATCTGTTACTCTGTATATAAACCCCACCCTGAACCCCTCGATTAGATTCCAGTCTGTAACACCCTCCCCGGGGTATCTGTTATTCTGAATATAAACCCCACCCCGAACCCCTCGATTAGATTCCAGTCTGTAACTCCCTTCGGGGGTAACTGTTATTCTGTATATAAACCACCCCGAACCCCTCGATTAAATTCCAGTCTGTAACTCCCTCCCGGGGTATCTGTTATTCTGTATATAAACCCCATCCCGAACCCCTCGATTAGATTCCAGTCTGTAACTCCCTCCCGGGGTATCTGTTATTCTGTATATAAACCCCACCCTGAACCCCTCGATTAGATTCCAGTCTGTAACTCCCTCCCGGGGTATCTGTTATTCTGTATATAAACCACCCTGAACCCCTCGATTAGACTCCAGTCTGTAACTCCCTCCCCGGGGTATCTGTTATTCTGTAGATAAACCACCCCGAACCCCTCGATTAGATTCCAGTCTGTAACTCCCTCCCGCGTATCTGTTATTCTGTATATAAACCCCACCCTAAACCCCTCGATTAGATTCCAGTCTGTAACTCCCTCCCGGGGTATCTGTTATTCTGTATATAAATCCCACCCCGAACCCCTCGATTAGATTCCAGTCTGTAACTCCCTCCTGGGGTATCTGTTATTCTGTATATAAACCCCACCCCGAACACCTCGATTAGATTCCAGTCTGTAACTCCCTCCTGGGGTATCTGTTATTCTGTATATAAACCCCACCCCGAACCCCTCGATTAGATTCCAGACTGTAACTCCCTCCCGGGGTATCTGTTATTCTGGAAATAAACCACCCCGAACCCCTCGATTAGATTCCAGTCTGTAACTCCCTCCCGGGGTATCTGTTATTCTGTATATAAACCCCACCCCGAACCCCTCGATTAGATTCCAGTCTGTAACTCCCTCCCCGGGGTATCTGTTATTCTGTATATAAACCCCACCCCGAAAACCTCGATTAGATCCCAGACTGTAACGCCCTCCCGGGGTATCTGTTATTCTGTATACAAACCCCACCCCAAAACCCTCGATTAGATTCCAGACTGTAACTCCCTCCCGGGTAATCTGTTATTCTGTAGATAAACCCCACCCCGAACCCCTCGATTAGATTCCAGTCTGTAACTCCCTCCCCGGGGTATCTGTTATTCTGTATATACCCCACCCCGAACCCCTCGATTGGATTCCAGTCTGTAACTCCCTCCCCGGGGTATCTGTTATTCTGTATATACCCCACCCTGAACCCCTCGATTAGATTCCAGTCTGTAACTCCCTCCCGGGGTATCTGTTATTCTGGATATAAACCACCCTGAACCCCTCGATTAGATTCCAGTCTGTAACTCCCTCCCGGGGTATCTGTTATTCTGTATATAAATCCCACCCCGAACCCCTCGATTAGATTCCAGTCTGTAACTCCCTCCCGGAGTATCTGTTATTCTGTATATAAACCACCCCGAACCCCTCGATTAGATTCCAGTCTGTAACTCCCTCCTGGGGTATCTGTTATTCTGTATATAAACCCCACCCCGAACCCCTCGATTAGATTCCAGTCTGTAACTCCCTCCCGGGGTATCTGTTATTCTGTACATAAACCACACGGAACCCCTCGATTAGATTCCAGTCTGTAACTCCCTCCCGGGGTATCTGTTATTCTGTGTATAAACCCCACCCCGAACCCCTCGATTAGATTTCAGTCTGTAACTCCCTCCCGGGGTATCTGTTATTCTGTATATAAAACACCCCAAACCTCTCGATTAGATTCCAGTCTGTAACTCCCTCCCGGTTATCTGTTATTCTATATATAAACCCCACACCGAGCCCCTCGATTAGATTCCAGCCTGTAACTCCCTCCCGGGGTATCTGTTATTCTGTATATAAACCACCCCGAATCCCTTGATTAGATTCCAGCCTGTAACTCCCTCCCGGGGTATCTGTTATTCTGTATATAAACCACCCCGAATCCCTCGATTAGATTCCAGTCTGTAACTCCCTCCCGGGGTATCTGTTATTCTGTACATAAACCCCACCCCGAACTCCTCGATTAGATTCCAGTCTGTAACTCCCTCCCCGGGGTATCTGTTACTCTGTATATAAACCCCACCCTGAACCCCTCGATTAGATTCCAGTCTGTAACACCCTCCCCGGGGTATCTGTTATTCTGAATATAAACCCCACCCCGAACCCCTCGATTAGATTCCAGTCTGTAACTCCCTTCGGGGGTAACTGTTATTCTGTATATAAACCACCCCGAACCCCTCGATTAAATTCCAGTCTGTAACTCCCTCCCGGGGTATCTGTTATTCTGTATATAAACCCCATCCCGAACCCCTCGATTAGATTCCAGTCTGTAACTCCCTCCCGGGGTATCTGTTATTCTGTATATAAACCCCACCCTGAACCCCTCGATTAGATTCCAGTCTGTAACTCCCTCCCGGGGTATCTGTTATTCTGTATATAAACCACCCTGAACCCCTCGATTAGACTCCAGTCTGTAACTCCCTCCCCGGGGTATCTGTTATTCTGTAGATAAACCACCCCGAACCCCTCGATTAGATTCCAGTCTGTAACTCCCTCCCGCGTATCTGTTATTCTGTATATAAACCCCACCCTAAACCCCTCGATTAGATTCCAGTCTGTAACTCCCTCACGGGGTATCTGTTATTCTGTATATAAATCCCACCCCGAACCCCTCGATTAGATTCCAGTCTGTAACTCCCTCCTGGGGTATCTGTTATTCTGTATATAAACCCCACCCCGAACACCTCGATTAGATGCCAGTCTGTAACTCCCTCCTGGGGTATCTGTTATTCTGTATATAAACCCCACCCCGAACCCCTCGATTAGATTCCAGACTGTAACTCCCTCCCGGGGTATCTGTTATTCTGGAAATAAACCACCCCGAACCCCTCGATTAGATTCCAGTCTGTAACTCCCTCCCGGGGTATCTGTTATTCTGTATATAAACCCCACCCCGAACCCCTCGATTAGATTCCAGTCTGTAACTCCCTCCCCGGGGTATCTGTTATTCTGTATATAAACCCCACCCCGAAAACCTCGATTAGATTCCAGACTGTAACGCCCTCCCGGGGTATCTGTTATTCTGTATACAAACCCCACCCCAAAACCCTCGATTAGATTCCAGTCTGTAACTCCCTCCCGGGTAATCTGTTATTCAGTAGATAAACCCCACCCCGAACCCCTCGATTAGATTCCAGTCTGTAACTCCCTCCCGGGGTATCTGTTATTCTGGATATAAACCACCCTGAACCCCTCGATTAGATTCCAGTCTGTAACTCCCTACCGGGGTATCTGTTATTCTGTATATAAATCCCACCCCGAACCCCTCGATTAGATTCCAGTCTGTAACTCCCTCCCGGAGTATCTGTTATTCTGTATATAAACCACCCCGAACCCCTCGATTAGATTCCAGTCTGTAACTCCCTCCCCGGGGTATCTGTTATTCTGTATATAAACCCCACCCCGAACCCCTCGATTAGATTCCAGTCTGTAACTCACTCCCGGGGTATCTGTTATTCTGTATATAAACCCCACCCCGAACCCCTCGATTAGATTCCAGTCTGTAACTCCCTCCCCGGGGTATCTGTTATTCTGTATATAAACCCCACCCCGAACCCCTCGATTAGATTCCAGTCTGCAACTCCCTCCCGGGGTATCTGTTATTCTGTATATAAACCACCCCTAACCCCTCGATTAGATTCCAGTCTGTAACTCCCTCCCGGGGTATCTGTTATTCTGTATATAAACCACCCCGAACCCCTCGATTAGATTCCAGTTTGTAACTCCCTCCTGGGGTATCTGTTATTCTGTATATAAACCCCACCCCGAATCCCTCAATTAGATTCCAGTCTGTATCTCCCTCCCGGGGGTATCTGTTATTCTGTATATAAACCCCACCCCGAACCCCTCGATTCGATTCCAGTCTGTAACTCCCTCACAGGGTATCTGTTATTCTGTATATAAACCACCCCGAACACCTCGATTAGATTCCAGTCTGTAACTCCCTCCCGGGGTATCTGTTATTCTGTATATAAACCCCCCCGAACCCCTCGATTAGATTCCAGTCTGTAACTCCCTCCCGTGGTATCTGTTATTCTGTATATAAACCCCACCCCGAACCCCTCGATTAGATTCCAGTCTGTAACTCCCTCCCGGGGTATCTGTTATTCTGTATATAAACCCCACCCCGAACCCCTCGATTAGATTCCAGTCCGTAACTCCCTCCCGGGGTATCTGTTATTCTGTATATAAACCACCCTGAACCCCTCGATTAGATTCCAGTCTGTAACTCCCTCCCGGGGTATCTGTTATTCTGTATATAAACCCCACCCCGAACCCCTCAATTAGATTCCAGTCTGTAACTCCCTCCCGGGGTATCTGTTATTCTGTATATAAACCCCACCCCGAACCCCTCGATTAGATTCCAGTCAGTAACTCCCTCCCGGGGTATCTGTTATTCTGTGTATAAACCCCACCCCGAACCCCTCGATTAGATTCCAGTCTGCAACTCCCTCCCCGGGGTGTCTGTTATTCTGTATATAAACCACCCCGAACCCCTCGATTAGAATTTAGTCTGTAACTCCCTCCCGGGGTATCTGTTATTCTGTATATTAACCACCCCGAACCCCTCGATTAGATTTTAGCCTGTAACTCCCTCGCGGGGTATCTGTTATTCTGTATATAAACCCCACCCCGAACCCGTCGATTAGATTCCAGTCTGTAACTCCCTCCCGGGATGTCTGTTATTCTGTATATAAACCCCCCCCCAAACCCCTTGATTAGACTCCAGTCTGTAACACCCTCCCCGGCGTATCTATTATTCTGTATATAAACCCCACCCCGAACCCCACGATTAGATTCCAGTCTGTTACTCCCTCCCAGGGTATCTGTTATTCAGTATATAAACCCCACACCGAACCCCTCGATTAGATTCCAGTCTGTAACTCCCTCCCTGGGGTATCTGTTATTCTGTATATAAACTACCCTGAAGCCCTCGATTAGATTCCAGTCTGTTACTCCCTCCCGGGGTGTCTGTTATTCTGTATATAAAACACCCCGAACCCCTCGATTAGATTCCAGTGTGTAACTCCCTCCCGTGGTATCTGTTATTCTGTACATAATCCCCACCCCGAACCCCTCGATTGGATTCCAGTCTGTAACTCCCTCCCGGGGTATCTGTCATTCTGTATATAAACCACCCCGAAACCCTCGATTAGATTCCAGTCTGTAACTCCCTCCCGGGGTATCTGTTATTCTGTATATTAACCACCCCGAACCCCTCGATTAGATTCCAGTCTGTAACTCCCTCCCCGGGGTATCTGGTATTCTGTATATAAACCACACCCCGAACCCCTCGATTAGGTTCCAGTCTGTAACTCCCTCCCGGGGTATCTGTTATTCTGTATATAAACCACCCCGAACCCCTCGATTAGATTCCAGTCTGTAACTCCCTCCCGGGGTATCTGTTATTCTGTATATAAACCCCGCCCCGAACCCCTCGATTAGATTCCAGCCTGTAACTCCCTCCCGGGGTATCTGTTATTCTGTATATAAACCCCACCCCGAACCCCTCGATTAGATTCCAGTCTGTAACTCCCTCCCCGGGGTATCTGTTATTCTGTATATAAACCACCCCGAATCCCTCGATTAGATTCCAGTCTGTAACTCCCTCCCGGGGTATCTGTTATTCTGTACATAAACCCCACCCCGAACGCCTCGATTAGATTCCAGTCTGTAACTCCCTCCCGGGGTATCTGTTATTCTGTATATAAACCCCACCCTGAACCCCTCGATTAGATTCCAGTCTGTAACTCCCTCCCGGGGTATCTGTTATTCTGGATATAAACCACCCTGAACCTCTCGATTAGATTCCAGTCTGTAACTCCCTCCCGGGGTATCTGTTATTCTGTATATAAACCCCACCCTGAACCCCTCGATTAGATTCCAGCCTGTAACTCCCTCCTGGGGTATCTGTTATTCTGTATATAAACCACCCCGAACCCCTCGATTAAATTCCAGTCTGTAACTCCCTCCCGGGGTATCTGTTATTCTGTATATAAACCCCACCCCGAACCCCTCGATTAGATTCCAGTCTGTAACTCCCTCCTGGGGTATCTGTTATTCTGTACATAAACATCACCGAACCCCTCGATTAGATTCCAGTCTGTAACTCCCTCCCGGGGTATCTGTTATTCTGTATATAAACCCCACCCCGAAACCCTCGATTAGATTCCAGACTGTAAAGCCCTCCCGGGATATCTGTTATTCTGTATATAAACCCCACCCCGAAACCCTCGATTAGATTCCAGACTGTAACTCCCTCCCGGGGTATCTGTTATTCGGTATATAAACCCCACCCCGAACCCCTCGATTAGATTCCAGTCTGTAACTCCCTCCCCGGGCTATCTATTATTCTGTATATAAACCACACCGAACCCCTCGATTAGATTCCAGTGTGTAACTCCCTCCCGGGGTATCTGTTATTCTGTATATAAACCCCACCCCGAACCCCTCGATTAGATTCCAGTCTGTAACTCCCTCCCGGGGTATCTGTTATTCTGTATATAAACCCCACCCCGAACCCCTCGATTAGATTCCAGTCTGTAACTCCCTCCCCGGGGTATCTGTTGTTCTGTATATAAACCACACCCCGAACCCCTCGATTAGATTCCAGTCTGTAACTCCCTCCTGGGGTATCTGTTATTCTGTATATAAACCCCACCCCGAACCCCTCGATTAGATTCCAGTCTGTAACTCCCTCCCGGGGTATCTGTTATTCTGTACATAAACCACACGGAACCCCTCGATTAGATTCCAGTCTGTAACTCCCTCCCGGGGTATCTGTTATTCTGTGTATAAACCCCACCCCGAACCCCTCGATTAGATTTCAGTCTGTAACTCCCTCCCGGGGTATCTGTTATTCTGTATATAAAACACCCCAAACCTCTCGATTAGATTCCAGTCTGTAACTCCCTCCCGGGTATCTGTTATTCTATATATAAACCCCACACCGAGCCCCTCGATTAGATTCCAGCCTGTAACTCCCTCCCGGGGTATCTGTTATTCTGTATATAAACCACCCCGAATACCTCGATTAGATTCCAGTCTGTAACTCCCTCCCGGGGTATCTGTTATTCTGTACATAAACCCCACCCCGAACTCCTCGATTAGATTCCAGTCTGTAACTCCCTCCCCGGGGTATCTGTTACTCTGTATATAAACCCCACCCTGAACCCCTCGATTAGATTCCAGTCTGTAACACCCTCCCCGGGGTATCTGTTATTCTGAATATAAACCCCACCCCGAACCCCTCGATTAGATTCCAGTCTGTAACTCCCTTCGGGGGTAACTGTTATTCTGTATATAAACCACCCCGAACCCCTCGATTAAATTCCAGTCTGTAACTCCCTCCCGGGGTATCTGTTATTCTGTATATAAACCCCATCCCGAACCCCTCGATTAGATTCCAGTCTGTAACTCCCTCCCGGGGTATCTGTTATTCTGTATATAAACCCCACCCTGAACCCCTCGATTAGATTCCAGTCTGTAACTCCCTCCCGGGGTATCTGTTATTCTGTATATAAACCACCCTGAACCCCTCGATTAGACTCCAGTCTGTAACTCCCTCCCCGGGGTATCTGTTATTCTGTAGATAAACCACCCCGAACCCCTCGATTAGATTCCAGTCTGTAACTCCCTCCCGCGTATCTGTTATTCTGTATATAAACCCCACCCTAAACCCCTCGATTAGATTCCAGTCTGTAACTCCCTCCCGGGGTATCTGTTATTCTGTATATAAATCCCACCCCGAACCCCTCGATTAGATTCCAGTCTGTAACTCCCTCCTGGGGTATCTGTTATTCTGTATATAAACCCCACCCCGAACACCTCGATTAGATTCCAGTCTGTAACTCCCTCCTGGGGTATCTGTTATTCTGTATATAAACCCCACCCCGAACCCCTCGATTAGATTCCAGACTGTAACTCCCTCCCGGGGTATCTGTTATTCTGGAAATAAACCACCCCGAACCCCTCGATTAGATTCCAGTCTGTAACTCCCTCCCGGGGTATCTGTTATTCTGTATATAAACCCCACCCCGAACCCCTCGATTAGATTCCAGTCTGTAACTCCCTCCCCGGGGTATCTGTTATTCTGTATATAAACCCCACCCCGAAAACCTCGATTAGATCCCAGACTGTAACGCCCTCCCGGGGTATCTGTTATTCTGTATATAAACCCCACCCCAAAACCCTCGATTAGATTCCAGACTGTTACTCCCTCCCGGGTAATCTGTTATTCTGTAGATAAACCCCACCCCGAACCCCTCGATTAGATTCCAGTCTGTAACTCCCTCCCCGGGGTATCTGTTATTCTGTATATACCCCACCCCGAACCCCTCGATTGGATTCCAGTCTGTAACTCCCTCCCCGGGGTATCTGTTATTCTGTATATACCCCACCCTGAACCCCTCGATTAGATTCCAGTCTGTAACTCCCTCCCGGGGTATCTGTTATTCTGGATATAAACCACCCTGAACCCCTCGATTAGATTCCAGTCTGTAACTCCCTCCCGGGGTATCTGTTATTCTGTATATAAATCCCACCCCGAACCCCTCGATTAGATTCCAGTCTGTAACTCCCTCCCGGAGTATCTGTTATTCTGTATATAAACCACCCCGAACCCCTCGATTAGATTCCAGTCTGTAACTCCCTCCTGGGGTATCTGTTATTCTGTATATAAACCCCACCCCGAACCCCTCGATTAGATTCCAGTCTGTAACTCCCTCCCGGGGTATCTGTTATTCTGTACATAAACCACACGGAACCCCTCGATTAGATTCCAGTCTGTAACTCCCTCCCGGGGTATCTGTTATTCTGTGTATAAACCCCACCCCGAACCCCTCGATTAGATTTCAGTCTGTAACTCCCTCCCGGGGTATCTGTTATTCTGTATATAAAACACCCCAAACCTCTCGATTAGATTCCAGTCTGTAACTCCCTCCCGGTTATCTGTTATTCTATATATAAACCCCACACCGAGCCCCTCGATTAGATTCCAGCCTGTAACTCCCTCCCGGGGTATCTGTTATTCTGTATATAAACCACCCCGAATCCCTTGATTAGATTCCAGCCTGTAACTCCCTCCCGGGGTATCTGTTATTCTGTATATAAACCACCCCGAATCCCTCGATTAGATTCCAGTCTGTAACTCCCTCCCGGGGTATCTGTTATTCTGTACATAAACCCCACCCCGAACTCCTCGATTAGATTCCAGTCTGTAACTCCCTCCCCGGGGTATCTGTTACTCTGTATATAAACCCCACCCTGAACCCCTCGATTAGATTCCAGTCTGTAACACCCTCCCCGGGGTATCTGTTATTCTGAATATAAACCCCACCCCGAACCCCTCGATTAGATTCCAGTCTGTAACTCCCTTCGGGGGTAACTGTTATTCTGTATATAAACCACCCCGAACCCCTCGATTAAATTCCAGTCTGTAACTCCCTCCCGGGGTATCTGTTATTCTGTATATAAACCCCATCCCGAACCCCTCGATTAGATTCCAGTCTGTAACTCCCTCCCGGGGTATCTGTTATTCTGTATATAAACCCCACCCTGAACCCCTCGATTAGATTCCAGTCTGTAACTCCCTCCCGGGGTATCTGTTATTCTGTATATAAACCACCCTGAACCCCTCGATTAGACTCCAGTCTGTAACTCCCTCCCCGGGGTATCTGTTATTCTGTAGATAAACCACCCCGAACCCCTCGATTAGATTCCAGTCTGTAACTCCCTCCCGCGTATCTGTTATTCTGTATATAAACCCCACCCTAAACCCCTCGATTAGATTCCAGTCTGTAACTCCCTCACGGGGTATCTGTTATTCTGTATATAAATCCCACCCCGAACCCCTCGATTAGATTCCAGTCTGTAACTCCCTCCTGGGGTATCTGTTATTCTGTATATAAACCCCACCCCGAACACCTCGATTAGATGCCAGTCTGTAACTCCCTCCTGGGGTATCTGTTATTCTGTATATAAACCCCACCCCGAACCCCTCGATTAGATTCCAGACTGTAACTCCCTCCCGGGGTATCTGTTATTCTGGAAATAAACCACCCCGAACCCCTCGATTAGATTCCAGTCTGTAACTCCCTCCCGGGGTATCTGTTATTCTGTATATAAACCCCACCCCGAACCCCTCGATTAGATTCCAGTCTGTAACTCCCTCCCCGGGGTATCTGTTATTCTGTATATAAACCCCACCCCGAAAACCTCGATTAGATTCCAGACTGTAACGCCCTCCCGGGGTATCTGTTATTCTGTATACAAACCCCACCCCAAAACCCTCGATTAGATTCCAGTCTGTAACTCCCTCCCGGGTAATCTGTTATTCAGTAGATAAACCCCACCCCGAACCCCTCGATTAGATTCCAGTCTGTAACTCCCTCCCGGGGTATCTGTTATTCTGGATATAAACCACCCTGAACCCCTCGATTAGATTCCAGTCTGTAACTCCCTACCGGGGTATCTGTTATTCTGTATATAAATCCCACCCCGAACCCCTCGATTAGATTCCAGTCTGTAACTCCCTCCCGGAGTATCTGTTATTCTGTATATAAACCACCCCGAACCCCTCGATTAGATTCCAGTCTGTAACTCCCTCCCCGGGGTATCTGTTATTCTGTATATAAACCCCACCCCGAACCCCTCGATTAGATTCCAGTCTGTAACTCACTCCCGGGGTATCTGTTATTCTGTATATAAACCCCACCCCGAACCCCTCGATTAGATTCCAGTCTGTAACTCCCTCCCCGGGGTATCTGTTATTCTGTATATAAACCCCACCCCGAACCCCTCGATTAGATTCCAGTCTGCAACTCCCTCCCGGGGTATCTGTTATTCTGTATATAAACCACCCCTAACCCCTCGATTAGATTCCAGTCTGTAACTCCCTCCCGGGGTATCTGTTATTCTGTATATAAACCACCCCGAACCCCTCGATTAGATTCCAGTTTGTAACTCCCTCCTGGGGTATCTGTTATTCTGTATATAAACCCCACCCCGAATCCCTCAATTAGATTCCAGTCTGTATCTCCCTCCCGGGGGTATCTGTTATTCTGTATATAAACCCCACCCCGAACCCCTCGATTCGATTCCAGTCTGTAACTCCCTCACAGGGTATCTGTTATTCTGTATATAAACCACCCCGAACACCTCGATTAGATTCCAGTCTGTAACTCCCTCCCGGGGTATCTGTTATTCTGTATATAAACCCCCCCGAACCCCTCGATTAGATTCCAGTCTGTAACTCCCTCCCGTGGTATCTGTTATTCTGTATATAAACCCCACCCCGAACCCCTCGATTAGATTCCAGTCTGTAACTCCCTCCCGGGGTATCTGTTATTCTGTATATAAACCCCACCCCGAACCCCTCGATTAGATTCCAGTCCGTAACTCCCTCCCGGGGTATCTGTTATTCTGTATATAAACCACCCTGAACCCCTCGATTAGATTCCAGTCTGTAACTCCCTCCCGGGGTATCTGTTATTCTGTATATAAACCCCACCCCGAACCCCTCAATTAGATTCCAGTCTGTAACTCCCTCCCGGGGTATCTGTTATTCTGTATATAAACCCCACCCCGAACCCCTCGATTAGATTCCAGTCAGTAACTCCCTCCCGGGGTATCTGTTATTCTGTGTATAAACCCCACCCCGAACCCCTCGATTAGATTCCAGTCTGCAACTCCCTCCCCGGGGTGTCTGTTATTCTGTATATAAACCACCCCGAACCCCTCGATTAGAATTTAGTCTGTAACTCCCTCCCGGGGTATCTGTTATTCTGTATATTAACCACCCCGAACCCCTCGATTAGATTTTAGCCTGTAACTCCCTCGCGGGGTATCTGTTATTCTGTATATAAACCCCACCCCGAACCCGTCGATTAGATTCCAGTCTGTAACTCCCTCCCGGGATGTCTGTTATTCTGTATATAAACCCCCCCCCAAACCCCTTGATTAGACTCCAGTCTGTAACACCCTCCCCGGCGTATCTATTATTCTGTATATAAACCCCACCCCGAACCCCACGATTAGATTCCAGTCTGTTACTCCCTCCCAGGGTATCTGTTATTCAGTATATAAACCCCACACCGAACCCCTCGATTAGATTCCAGTCTGTAACTCCCTCCCTGGGGTATCTGTTATTCTGTATATAAACTACCCTGAAGCCCTCGATTAGATTCCAGTCTGTTACTCCCTCCCGGGGTGTCTGTTATTCTGTATATAAAACACCCCGAACCCCTCGATTAGATTCCAGTGTGTAACTCCCTCCCGTGGTATCTGTTATTCTGTACATAATCCCCACCCCGAACCCCTCGATTGGATTCCAGTCTGTAACTCCCTCCCGGGGTATCTGTCATTCTGTATATAAACCACCCCGAAACCCTCGATTAGATTCCAGTCTGTAACTCCCTCCCGGGGTATCTGTTATTCTGTATATTAACCACCCCGAACCCCTCGATTAGATTCCAGTCTGTAACTCCCTCCCCGGGGTATCTGGTATTCTGTATATAAACCACCCCGAACCCCTCGATTAGAATTTAGTCTGTAACTCCCTCCCGGGGTATCTGTTATTCTGTATATTAACCACCCCGAACCCCTCGATTAGATTTTAGACTGTAACTCCCTCCCCGGGGTATCTGTTATTCTGTATATAAACCGCATCCCGAACCCGTCGATTAGATTCCAGTCTGTAACTCCCTCCCGGGATGTCTGTTATTCTGTATATAAACCCCCCCCAAACCCCTTTATTAGACTCCAGTCTGTAACACCCTCCCCGGCGTATCTATTATTCTGTATATAAACCCCACCCCGAACCCCTCGATTAGATTCCAGTCTGTAACTCCCTCACGGTGTATCTGTTATTCTGTATATAAGCCCCACCCTGAACCCCTCAATTAGATTCCAGTGTGTAACTCCCTCCCCGGGGTATCTGTTATTCTGTATATAAGCCCCACCCTGAACCCCTCGATTAGATTCCAGTCTGGAACTCCCTCCCGGGGTATCTGTTATTCTGTATATAAGCCCCACCCTGAACCCCTCAATTAGATTCCAGTGTGTAACTCCCTCCCGGGGTATCTGTTATTCTGTATATAAACCACCCCGAACCCCTCGATTAGATTCCAGTCTGTAACTCCCTCCCGGGATATCTGTTATTCTGTATATAAGCCCCACCCTGAACCCCTCAATTAGATTCCAGTCTGTAACTCCCTCCCGGGGTATCTGTTATTCTGTATATAAACCCCACCCCGAACCCCTCGATTAGATTCCAGTCTGTAACTCCCTCTTGCGGTATCTGTTATTCTGTATATAAACCCCACCCCGAACCCCTCGATTAGATTCCAGTCTGTAACTCCCTCCCGGGTATCTGTTATTCTGTATATAAACCCCACCCCGAACCCCTCGATTAGATTCCAGTCTGTAACTCCCTCCCGGGGTATCTGTTATTCTGTATATAAACCCCACCCCGAACCCCTCGATTAGATTCCAGTCTGTAACTCCCTCCCGGGGTATCTGTTATTCTGTATATAAACCACCCCGAACCCCTCGATTAGATTCCAGTCTGTAACTCCCTCCCCGGGGTATCTGTTATTCTGTATATAAACCACCCCAAACCCCTCGATTAGATTCCAGTCTGTAACTCCCTCCCCGGGGTATCTGTTATTCTGTATATAAACCCCACCCCGAACCCCTCGATTAGATTCCAGTCTGTAACTCCCGCCCGGGACATCTGTTATTCTGTATGTAAACCCCACCCCGAACCCGTCGATTAGATTCCAGTCTGTAACTCCCTCCCGGGGTATCTGTTATTCTGTATATAAACCCCACCCCGAACCCCACGATTAGATTCCAGTCTGTAACTCCCTCCCAGGGTATCTGTGATTCTGTATATAAACCCCACCCCGAACCCCACGATTAGATTCCAGTCTGTAATTCCCTCCCCAGGTATCTGTTATTCTGTATATAAACCCCACCCAATACCCCTCGATTAGATTCCAGTCTGTAACTCCCTCCCGGGGTATCTGTTACTCTGTATATAAACCCCACCCCGAACCCCTCGATTAGATTCCAGTCTGTAACTCCCTCCCGGGGGTATCTGTTATTCGGTATATAAGCCCCACCCTGAACCCCTCGATTAGATTCCAGTCTGTAACTCCCTCCTGCGGTATCTGTTAGTCTGTATATAAACCCCACCCCGAACCCCTCGATCAGATTCCACTCTGTAACTCCCTCCCGGGGTATCTGTTATTCTCTATATAAACCCCACCCCGAACCCCTCGATCAGATTCCACTCTGTAACTCCCTCCCGGGGTATCTGTTATTCTGTATATAAACCACCCTGAACCCCTCGATTAGATTCCAGTCTGTAACTCCCTCCCGCGTATCTGTTATTCTGTATATAAACCCCACCCCTAACCCCTCGATTAGATTCCAGTCTGTAACTCCCTCCCGGGGTATCTGTTATTCTGTATATACCCCACCCCAAACCCCTCAATTAGATTCCAGTCTGTAACTCCCTCCCGGGGTATCTGTTATTCTGTATATAAACCCCACCCCTAACCCCTCGATGAGATTCCAGTCTATAATTCCCTCCCGGGATATCAGTTATTCTGTATTTAAACCCCACCGTGAACCCCTCGATTAGATTCCAGTCTGTAACTCCCTCCCAGGGTATCTGTTATTCTGTATACAAACCACCCTGAACCCCTCGATTAGATTCCAGTCTGTAACTCCCTCCCGGGGTATCTGTTATTCTGTATATAAACCACCCTGAACCCCTCGATTAGATTCCAGTCTGTAACTCCCTCCCGCGTATCTGTTATTCTGTATATAAACCCCACCCCTAACCCCTCGATTAGATTCCAGTCTGTAACTCCCTCCCGGGGTATCTGGTATTCTGTATATAAACCCCACCCCGAACCCCTCGATTAGATTCCAGTCTGTAACTCCCTCCCGGGGTATCTGTTATTCTGTATATAAACCACCCTGAACCCCTCGATTAGATTCCAGTCTGTTACTACCTCCCGCGTATCTGTTATTCTGTATATAAACCCCACCCCTAACCCCTCGATTAGATTCCAGTCTGTAACTCCCTCCCGGGGTATCTGTTATTCTGTATATACCCCACCCCAAACCCCTCAATTAGATTCCAGTCTGTAACTCCCTCCCGGGGTATCTGTTATTCTGTATATCAACCCCACCCTGAACCCCTCGATTAGATTCCAGTCTGTAACTCCCTCCCGGGGTGTCTGTTATTCTGTATATAAACCCCACCCTGAACCCCTCGATTAGATTCCAGTCTGTAACTCCCTCCCGGGGTATCTGTTATTCCGTATATAAGCCCCACCCTGAACCCCTCAATTAGATTCCAGAGTGTAACTCCCTCCCGGATATCTGTTATTCTGTATATAAACCACCCCGAACCCCTCGATTAGATTCCAGTCTGTAACTCCCTCCCGGGGTATCTGTTATTCTGTATATAAACCACCCTGAACCCCTCGATTCGATTCCAGTCTGTAGCTCCCTCCCGGTGTATCTGTTATTCTGTATATAAGCCCCACCCTGAACCCCTCGATTAGATTCCAGTCTGTAACTCCCTCCCGGGGTATTTGTTATTCTGTATATAAACCCCCCCGATCCTTTCGATTAGATTCCAGTCTGTAACTCCCTCCCGGGGTATCTGTTATTCTGTATATAAACCCCACCCCGAACCCCTCGATTAGATTCCAGTCTGTAACTCCCTCCCGGGGTATCTGTTATTCTGTATATAAACCACCCCGAACCCCTCGATTAGATTCCAGTCTGTAACTCCCTCCCGGGGTATCTGTTATTCTGTATATAAATCACCCCGAACCCCTCGATTGGATTCCAGTCTGGAACTCCCTCCCGGGGTATCTGTTATTCTGTATATAAACCCCACCCCGAACCCCTCGATTAGATTCCAGTCCGTAACTCCCTCCCGGGGTATCTGTTATTCTGTATATAAACCACCCTGAACCCCTCGATTAGATTCCAGTCTGTAACTCCCTCCCGGGGTATCTGTTATTCTGTATATAAACCCCACCCCGAACCCCTCAATTAGATTCCAGTCTGTAACTCCCTCCCGGGGTATCTGTTATTCTGTATATAAACCCCACCCCGAACCCCTCGATTAGATTCCAGTCAGTAACTCCCTCCCGGGGTATCTGTTATTCTGTGTATAAACCCCACCCCGAACCCCTCGATTAGATTCCAGTCTGCAACTCCCTCCCCGGGGTGTCTGTTATTCTGTATATAAACCACCCCGAACCCCTCGATTAGAATTTAGTCTGTAACTCCCTCCCGGGGTATCTGTTATTCTGTATATTAACCACCCCGAACCCCTCGATTAGATTTTAGCCTGTAACTCCCTCGCGGGGTATCTGTTATTCTGTATATAAACCCCACCCCGAACCCGTCGATTAGATTCCAGTCTGTAACTCCCTCCCGGGATGTCTGTTATTCTGTATATAAACCCCCCCCCCAAACCCCTTGATTAGACTCCAGTCTGTAACACCCTCCCCGGCGTATCTATTATTCTGTATATAAACCCCACCCCGAACCCCACGATTAGATTCCAGTCTGTTACTCCCTCCCAGGGTATCTGTTATTCAGTATATAAACCCCACACCGAACCCCTCGATTAGATTCCAGTCTGTAACTCCCTCCCTGGGGTATCTGTTATTCTGTATATAAACTACCCTGAAGCCCTCGATTAGATTCCAGTCTGTTACTCCCTCCCGGGGTGTCTGTTATTCTGTATATAAAACACCCCGAACCCCTCGATTAGATTCCAGTGTGTAACTCCCTCCCGTGGTATCTGTTATTCTGTACATAATCCCCACCCCGAACCCCTCGATTGGATTCCAGTCTGTAACTCCCTCCCGGGGTATCTGTCATTCTGTATATAAACCACCCCGAAACCCTCGATTAGATTCCAGTCTGTAACTCCCTCCCGGGGTATCTGTTATTCTGTATATTAACCACCCCGAACCCCTCGATTAGATTCCAGTCTGTAACTCCCTCCCCGGGGTATCTGGTATTCTGTATATAAACCACCCCGAACCCCTCGATTAGAATTTAGTCTGTAACTCCCTCCCGGGGTATCTGTTATTCTGTATATTAACCACCCCGAACCCCTCGATTAGATTTTAGACTGTAACTCCCTCCCCGGGGTATCTGTTATTCTGTATATAAACCGCATCCCGAACCCGTCGATTAGATTCCAGTCTGTAACTCCCTCCCGGGATGTCTGTTATTCTGTATATAAACCCCCCCCAAACCCCTTTATTAGACTCCAGTCTGTAACACCCTCCCCGGCGTATCTATTATTCTGTATATAAACCCCACCCCGAACCCCTCGATTAGATTCCAGTCTGTAACTCCCTCACGGTGTATCTGTTATTCTGTATATAAGCCCCACCCTGAACCCCTCAATTAGATTCCAGTGTGTAACTCCCTCCCCGGGGTATCTGTTATTCTGTATATAAGCCCCACCCTGAACCCCTCGATTAGATTCCAGTCTGGAACTCCCTCCCGGGGTATCTGTTATTCTGTATATAAGCCCCACCCTGAACCCCTCAATTAGATTCCAGTGTGTAACTCCCTCCCGGGGTATCTGTTATTCTGTATATAAACCACCCCGAACCCCTCGATTAGATTCCAGTCTGTAACTCCCTCCCGGGATATCTGTTATTCTGTATATAAGCCCCACCCTGAACCCCTCAATTAGATTCCAGTCTGTAACTCCCTCCCGGGGTATCTGTTATTCTGTATATAAACCCCACCCCGAACCCCTCGATTAGATTCCAGTCTGTAACTCCCTCTTGCGGTATCTGTTATTCTGTATATAAACCCCACCCCGAACCCCTCGATTAGATTCCAGTCTGTAACTCCCTCCCGGGTATCTGTTATTCTGTATATAAACCCCACCCCGAACCCCTCGATTAGATTCCAGTCTGTAACTCCCTCCCGGGGTATCTGTTATTCTGTATATAAACCCCACCCCGAACCCCTCGATTAGATTCCAGTCTGTAACTCCCTCCCGGGGTATCTGTTATTCTGTATATAAACCACCCCGAACCCCTCGATTAGATTCCAGTCTGTAACTCCCTCCCCGGGGTATCTGTTATTCTGTATATAAACCACCCCAAACCCCTCGATTAGATTCCAGTCTGTAACTCCCTCCCCGGGGTATCTGTTATTCTGTATATAAACCCCACCCCGAACCCCTCGATTAGATTCCAGTCTGTAACTCCCGCCCGGGACATCTGTTATTCTGTATGTAAACCCCACCCCGAACCCGTCGATTAGATTCCAGTCTGTAACTCCCTCCCGGGGTATCTGTTATTCTGTATATAAACCCCACCCCGAACCCCACGATTAGATTCCAGTCTGTAACTCCCTCCCAGGGTATCTGTGATTCTGTATATAAACCCCACCCCGAACCCCACGATTAGATTCCAGTCTGTAATTCCCTCCCCAGGTATCTGTTATTCTGTATATAAACCCCACCCAATACCCCTCGATTAGATTCCAGTCTGTAACTCCCTCCCGGGGTATCTGTTACTCTGTATATAAACCCCACCCCGAACCCCTCGATTAGATTCCAGTCTGTAACTCCCTCCCGTGGGTATCTGTTATTCGGTATATAAGCCCCACCCTGAACCCCTCGATTAGATTCCAGTCTGTAACTCCCTCCTGCGGTATCTGTTAGTCTGTATATAAACCCCACCCCGAACCCCTCGATCAGATTCCACTCTGTAACTCCCTCCCGGGGTATCTGTTATTCTCTATATAAACCCCACCCCGAACCCCTCGATCAGATTCCACTCTGTAACTCCCTCCCGGGGTATCTGTTATTCTGTATATAAACCACCCTGAACCCCTCGATTAGATTCCAGTCTGTAACTCCCTCCCGCGTATCTGTTATTCTGTATATAAACCCCACCCCTAACCCCTCGATTAGATTCCAGTCTGTAACTCCCTCCCGGGGTATCTGTTATTCTGTATATACCCCACCCCAAACCCCTCAATTAGATTCCAGTCTGTAACTCCCTCCCGGGGTATCTGTTATTCTGTATATAAACCCCACCCCTAACCCCTCGATGAGATTCCAGTCTGTAACTCCCTCCCGGGATATCAGTTATTCTGTATTTAAACCCCACCGTGAACCCCTCGATTAGATTCCAGTCTGTAACTCCCTCCCAGGGTATCTGTTATTCTGTATACAAACCACCCTGAACCCCTCGATTAGATTCCAGTCTGTAACTCCCTCCCGGGGTATCTGTTATTCTGTATATAAACCACCCTGAACCCCTCGATTAGATTCCAGTCTGTAACTCCCTCCCGCGTATCTGTTATTCTGTATATAAACCCCACCCCTAACCCCTCGATTAGATTCCAGTCTGTAACTCCCTCCCGGGGTATCTGGTATTCTGTATATAAACCCCACCCCGAACCCCTCGATTAGATTCCAGTCTGTAACTCCCTCCCGGGGTATCTGTTATTCTGTATATAAACCACCCTGAACCCCTCGATTAGATTCCAGTCTGTTACTACCTCCCGCGTATCTGTTATTCTGTATATAAACCCCACCCCTAACCCCTCGATTAGATTCCAGTCTGTAACTCCCTCCCGGGGTATCTGTTATTCTGTATATACCGCACCCCAAACCCCTCAATTAGATTCCAGTCTGTAACTCCCTCCCGGGGTATCTGTTATTCTGTATATCAACCCCACCCTGAACCCCTCGATTAGATTCCAGTCTGTAACTCCCTCCCGGGGTGTCTGTTATTCTGTATATAAACCCCACCCTGAACCCCTCGATTAGATTCCAGTCTGTAACTCCCTCCCGGGGTATCTGTTATTCCGTATATAAGCCCCACCCTGAACCCCTCAATTAGATTCCAGAGTGTAACTCCCTCCCGGATATCTGTTATTCTGTATATAAACCACCCCGAACCCCTCGATTAGATTCCAGTCTGTAACTCCCTCCCGGGGTATCTGTTATTCTGTATATAAACCACCCTGAACCCCTCGATTCGATTCCAGTCTGTAGCTCCCTCCCGGTGTATCTGTTATTCTGTATATAAGCCCCACCCTGAACCCCTCGATTAGATTCCAGTCTGTAACTCCCTCCCGGGGTATTTGTTATTCTGTATATAAACCCCCCCGATCCTTTCGATTAGATTCCAGTCTGTAACTCCCTCCCGGGGTATCTGTTATTCTGTATATAAACCCCACCCCGAACCCCTCGATTAGATTCCAGTCTGTAACTCCCTCCCGGGGTATCTGTTATTCTGTATATAAACCACCCCGAACCCCTCGATTAGATTCCAGTCTGTAACTCCCTCCCGGGGTATCTGTTATTCTGTATATAAATCACCCCGAACCCCTCGATTAGATTCCAGTCTGGAACTCCCTCCCGGGGTATCTGTTATTCCGTACATAAACCACCCCGAACCCCTCGATTAGATTCCAGTCTGTAACTCCCTCCCGGGGTATCTGTTATTCTGTATATAAACCACCCTGAACCCCTCGATTAGATTCCAGTCTGTAACTCCCTCCCGGGGTATCTATTCTTCTGTATATAAACCACCCCGAACCCCTCGATTAGATTCCAGTCTGTAACTCCCTCCCGGGGTGTCTGTTATTCTGTATATAAACCCCACCCAGAACCCCTCGATTAGATTCCAGTCTGTAACTCCCTCCCGGGGTATCTGTTATTCTGTATATAAACCCCACGACGAAGCCCTCGATTAGATTCCAGTCTGTAACTCCCGCCCCGGGGTGTCTGTTATTCTGTATATAAACCACCCCAAACCCCTCGATTAGAATTTAGTCTGTAACTCCCTCCCCGGGGTATCTGTTATTCAGTATATAAACCACCCTGAACCCCTCGATTACATTCCAGTCTGTTATTCCCTCCCAGTGTATCTGTTATTCTGTATATAAACCCCCCCTAAACCCCTTGATTAGACTCCAGTCTGTAACACCCTCCCCGGGGTATCTATTATTCTGTATATAAACCCCACCCCGAACCCCTCGATTAGATTCCAGTCTGTAACACCCTCCCCGGGGTATCTGTTATTCTGTATATAAACCCCACCTTGAACCCCACGATTAGATTCCAGTGTGTAACTCCCTCCCGGTGTATCTGTTATTCTGTATATATACCACCCCGAACCCCTCGATTAGATTCCAGTCTGTAACTCCCTACCGGGGTATCTGTTATTCTGTATATAAACCACCCTGAACCCCTCGATTAGATTCCAGTCTGTAACTCCCTCCCGGGGTAACTGTTATTCTGTATATAAACCCCACCCTAAACCCCTCGATTAGATTCCAGTCTGTAACTCCCTCCCGGGTATCTGTTATTCTGTATATAAACCACCCTGAACCCCTCGATTACATTCCAGTGTGTAACTCCCTCCGGGGTATCTGTTATTCAGTATATAACCCCACCCTAAACCCCTCGATTAGATTCCAGTCTGTAACTCCCTCCCGGGGTATCTGTTATTCTGTATATAAACCCCACCCCGAACCCCTCGATTAGATTCCAGTCTGTAACTCCCTCACAGTGTATCTGTTATTCTGTATATAAGCCCCACCCTGTACCCGTCGATTCGATTCCAGTGTGTAACTCCCTCCCCGGGGTATCTGTTATTCTGTAAATAAACCCCACCCCGAACCCCTCGATTAGATTCCAGTCTGTAACTCCCTCCCCGGGGTATCTGTTATTCTGTATATAAACCCCACCCCGAACCCCTCGATTAGATTCCAGTCTGTAAATCCCTCCCGGGGTATCTGTTATTCTGGATATAAACCCCACCCTGAACCCCTCGATTATATTCCAGTCTGTAACTCCCTCCCCGGGGTATCTGTTATTCTGTATATAAACCCCACCCCGAACCCCTCGATTAGATTCCAGTCTGTAACTCCCTCCCCGGGGTATCTGTTATTCTGTATATAAACCACCCCGAACCCCTCGATTAGATTCCAGTCTGTAACTCCCTCCCCGGGGTATCTGTTATTCTGTATATAAACCCCACCCTGAACCCGTCGATTAGATTCCAGTCTCTAACTCCCTCCCGGGGTATCTGTTATTCTGTATATACACCCCACCCCGAACCCCTCGATTAGATTCCAGTCTGTAACTCCCTCCCGGGGTATCTGTTATTCTGTATATAAACCACCCCGAACCCCTCGATTAGATTCCAGTGTGTAACTCCCTCCCCGGGGTATCTGTTATTCTGTATATAATCAACACCCTGAACCCCTCGATTAGATTCCAGTCTGGAACTCCCTCCCGGGGTATCTGTTATTCTGTATATAAACCACCCCGAACCCCTCGATTAGATTCCAGTCTGTAACTCCCTCCCGGGGTATCTGTTATTCTGTATATAAACCCCCACCGAACCCCTCGATTAGATTCCAGTCTGTAACTCCCTCCCGGAGTGTCTGTTATTCTGTATAAAAACCACACCAAACCCTTCGATTAGATTCCAGTATGTAACTCCCTCCCGGGGTATCTGTTATTCTGTATATAAACCACTCTGAACCCCTCGATTAGATTCCAGTCTGTAACTCCCTCCCGGGGTATCTGTTATTCTGTATATAAACCCCACCCCGAACCCCTCGATTAGATTCCAGTCTGTAACTCCCTCCCGGGGTATCTGTTATTTTGTATATAAACCCCACCCCGAACCCCTCGATTAGATTCCAGTCTGTAACTCCCTCCCGGGGTATCTGTTATTCTGTATATAAACCCCCCCGATCCTTTCGATTAGATTCCAGTCTGTAACTCCCTCCTGCGGTATCTGTTATTCTGTATATAAACCCCACCCCGAACCCCTCGATTAGATTCCAGTCTGTAACTCCCTCTCGGGGTATCTGTTATTCTGTATATAAACCCGACCCTGAACCCCTCGATTAGATTCCAGTCTGTAACTCCCTCTCGGGGTATCTGTTATTCTGTATATAAACCCCACCCCAAACCCCTCGATTAGATTCCAGTCTGTAGCTCCCTCCTGCGGTATCTGTTATTCTGTATATAAACCCCACCCTGACCCCCACGATTAGATTCCAGTCTGTAACTCCCTCCCAGGGTATCTGTTATTCAGTATATAAACCCCACCCCGAACCCCTCGATTTGATTCCAGTCTGTAACTCCCTCCCGGGGTATCTGTTGTTCAGTATATAAACCACCCTGAACCCCTCGATTAGATTCCAGTCTGTAACTCCCTCCCGTGGTATCTGTTATTCTGTACATAAACCCCACCCCGAACCCCTCAAAGCGATTCCAGTCTGTAACTCCCTCCCGGTGTATCTGTTATTCTGTACATAAACCACCCTGAACCCCTCGATTAGATTCCAGTCTGTAACTCCCTCCCGGGGTATCTGTTATTCTGTATATAAACCCCACCCCGAACCCCTCGATTAGATTCCAGTCTGTAACTCCCTCCCCCCGGGGTATCTGTTATTCTGTATATAAACCCCACCCAGAACCCCTCGATTAGATTCCAGTCTGTAACTCCCTCCCGGGGTATCTGTTATTCTGTGTATAAACCCCACCCTGAACCCCTCGATTAGATTCCAGTCTGTAACTCCCTCCCGGGGTATCTGTTATTCTGTATATAAACCCCACCCCGAACCCCTCGATTAGATTCCAGTCTGTAACTCCCTCCCCGGGGTATCTGTTATTCTGTATATAAACCCGACCCTGAACCCCTCGATTAGATTCCAGTCTGTAACACCCTCCACGGCGTATCTATTATTCTGTATATAAACCCCACCCTGAACCCCTCGATTAGATTCCAGTCTGTAACTCCCTCCCGGGGTATCTGTTACTCTGTATATAAACCCCACCCCGAACCCCTCGATCAGATTCCAGTCTGTAACTCCCTCCCGGGGGTATCTGTTATTCGGTATATAAGCCCCACCCTGAACCCCTCGATTAGATTCCAGTCTGTAACTCCCTCCTGCGGTATCTGTTAGTCTGTATATAAACCCCACCCCGAACCCCTCGATCAGATTCCACTCTGTAACTCCCTCCCGGGGTATCTGTTATTCTCTATATAAACCCCACCCCGAACCCCTCGATCAGATTCCACTCTGTAACTCCCTCCCGGGGTATCTGTTATTCTGTATATAAACCACCCTGAACCCCTCGATTAGATTCCAGTCTGTAACTCCCTCCCGCGTATCTGTTATTCTGTATATAAACCCCACCACTAACCCCTCGATTATATTCCAGTCTGTAACTCCCTCCCGGGGTATCTGTTATTCTGTATATACCCCACCCCAAACCCCTCAATTAGATTCCAGTCTGTAACTCCCTCCCGGGGTATCTGTTATTCTGTATATAAACCCCACCCCTAACCCCTCGATTAGATTCCAGTCTGTAACTCCCTCCCGGGGTATCTGTTATTCTGTATATAAACCCCACCCCGAACCCCTCGATTAGATTCCAGCCTGTAACTCACTCCCGTGTATCTGTTCTTCTGTATATAAACCCCACCCCTAACCCCTCGATTAGATTCCAGTCTGTAACTCCCTCCCGGGGTATCTGTTATTCTGTATATACCCCACCCCAAACCCCTCAATTAGATTCCAGTCTGTAACTCCCTCCCGGGGTATCTGTTATTCTGTGTATAAACCCCACCCTGAACCCCTCGATTAGATTCCAGTCTGTAACTCACTCCCGGGGTGTCTGTTATTCTGTATATAAACCCCACCCTGAACCCCTCGATTAGATTCCAGTCTGTAACTCCCTCCCGGGGTATCTGTTATTCTGTATATAAGCCCCACCCTGAACCCCTCAATTAGATTCCAGAGTGTAACTCCCTCCCGGGTATCTGTTATTCTGTATATAAACCACCCCGAACCACTCGATTAGATTCCAGTCTGTAACTCCCTCCCGGGGTATCTGTTATTCTGTATATAAACCACCCCGAACACCTCGATTAGAGTCCAGTCTGTAACTCCCTACCGGGGTATCTGTTATTCTGTATATAAACCACCCTGAACCCCTCGATTAGATTCCAGTCTGTAACTCCCTCCCGGGGTAACTGTTATTCTGTATATAAACCCCACCCTAAACCCCTCGATTAGATTCCAGTCTGTAACTCCCTCCCGGGGTATCTGTTATTCTGTATATAAACCACCCTGAACCCCTCGATTAGATTCCAGTCTGTAACTCCCTCCCGGGGTATCTGTTATTCTGTATATAAACCCCACCCTAAACCCCTCGATTAGATTCCAGTCTGTAACTCCCTCCCGGGTATCTGTTATTCTGTATATAAACCACCCTGAACCCCTCGATTACATTCCAGTGTGTAACTCCCTCCGGGGTATCTGTTATTCAGTATATAACCCCACCCTAAACCCCTCGATTAGATTCCAGTCTGTAACTCCCTCCCGGGGTATCTGTTATTCTGTATATAAACCCCACCCCGAACCCCTCGATTAGATTCCAGTCTGTAACTCCCTCACAGTGTATCTGTTATTCTGTATATAAGCCCCACCCTGAACCCCTCAATTAGATTCCAGTGTGTAACTCCCTCCCGGGTATCTGTTATTCTGTAAATAAACCCCACCCCGAACCCCTCGATTAGATTCCAGTCTGTAACTCCCTCCCCGGGGTATCTGTTATTCTGTATATAAACCACCCTGAACCCCTCGATTAGATTCCAGTCTGTAACTCCCTCCCCGGGGTGTCTGTTATTCTGTATATAAACCCCACCCCGAACCCCTCGATTAGATTCCAGTCTGTAACTCCCTCCCCGGGGTGTCTGTTATTCTGTATATAAACCCCACCCCGAACCCCTCGATTAGATTCCAGTCTGTAACACCCTCCCCGGGATATCTATTATTCTGTATATAAACCCCATCCCGAACCCCTCGATAAGATTCCAGTCTGTAACTCCCTCCGAGTATATCTGTTATTCTGTATATAAACCCCACCCCGAACCCCTCGATTAGATTCCAGTCTGTAACTCCCTCCCGGGATACCCGTTATTCTGTCTAAAAACCCCCCCTAAACCCCTTGATTAGACTCCAGTCTGTAACACCCTCCCCGGGGTATCTGTTATTCTGTATATAAACCCCACCCCGAACCCCTCGATTAGATTCCAGTCTGTAAATCCCTCCCGGGGTATCTGTTATTCTGGATATAAACCCCACCCTGAACCCCTCGATTATATTCCAGTCTGTAACTCCCTCCCCGGGGTATCTGTTATTCTGTATATAAACCCCACCCTGAACCCGTCGATTCGATTCCAGTCTCTAACTCCCTCCCGGGGTATCTGTTATTCTGTATATACACCCCACCCCGAACCCCTCGATTAGATTCCAGTCTGTAACTCCCTCCCGGGGTATCTGTTATTCTGTATATAAACCACCCCGAACCCCTCGATTAGATTCCAGTGTGTAACTCCCTCCCGGGGTATCTGTTATTCTGTATATAAACCCCCACCGAACCCCTCGATTAGATTCCAGTCTGTAACTCCATCCCGGGGTATCTGTTATTCTGTATATAATCCACACCCTGAACCCCTCGATTAGATTCCAGTCTGGAACTCCCTCCTGGGGTATCTGTTATTCTGTATATAAACCACCCCGAACCCCTCGATTAGATTCCAGTCTGTAACTCCCTCCCGTGGTATCTGTTATTCTGTATATAAACCCCCACCGAACCCCTCGATTAGATTCCAGTCTGTAACTCCCTCCCGGAGTGTCTGTTATTCTGTATAAAAACCACACCAAACCCTTCGATTAGATTCCAGTATGTAACTCCCTCCCGGGGTATCTGTTATTCTGTATATAAACCACTCTGAACCCCTCGATTAGATTCCAGTCTGTAACTCCCTCCCGGGGTATCTGTTATTCTGTATATAAACCCCGCCCCGAACCCCTCGATTAGATTCCAGTCTGTAACTCCCTCCCGGGATATCTGTTATTCTGTATATAAACCCCACCCCAAACCCCTCGATTAGATTTTAGTCTGTAACTCCCTCCCGGGGTATCTGTTATTCTGTATATAAACCCCACCCCGAACCCCTCGATTAGATTCCAGTCTGTAACTCCCTCCCGGGGTATCTGTTATTCTGTATATAAACCCCACCCCGAACCCCTCGATTAGATTCCAGTCTGTAACTCCCTCCCGGGGTATTTGTTATTCTGTATATAAACCCCCCCGATCCTTTCGATTAGATTCCAGTCTGTAACTCCCTCCCGGGGTATCTGTTATTCTGTATATAAACCCCACCCCGAACCCCTCGATTAGATTCCAGTCTGTAACTCCCTCCCGGGGTATCTGTTATTCTGTATATAAACCACCCCGAACCCCTCGATTAGATTCCAGTCTGTAACTCCCTCCCGGGGTATCTGTTATTCTGTATATAAATCACCCCGAACCCCTCGATTAGATTCCAGTCTGTAACTCCCTCCCGGGGTATCTGTTATTCCGTACATAAACCACCCCGAACCCCTCGATTAGATTCCAGTCTGTAACTCCCTCCCGGGGTATCTGTTATTCTGTATGTAAACCACCCCGAACCCCTCGATTAGATTCCAGTCTGTAACTCCCTCCCGGGGTGTCTGTTATTCTGTATATAAACCCCACCCAGAACCCCTCGATTAGATTCCAGTCTGTAACTCCCTCCCGGGGTATCTGTTATTCTGTATATAAACCCCACGACGAAGCCCTCGATTAGATTCCAGTCTGTAACTCCCTCCCCGGGGTATCTGTTATTCTGTATATAAACCCCACCCCGAACCCCTCGATTAGATTCCAGTCTGCAACTCCCTCCCGGGGTATCTGTTATTCTGTATATAAACCCCCCCCCGAACCCCTCAATTAGATTCCAGTCTGTTATTCCCTCCCGCGGTATCTGTTATTCTGTATGTACAACCCCCCGAACCCCTTGATTAGACTCCAGTCTGTAACACGCTCCCCGGGGTATCTATTATTCTGTATATAAACCCCACCCCGAAACCCTCGATTAGATTCCAGTCTGTAACTCCCTCCCGGGTATCTGTTATTCTGTATATAAACGCCCCCCAAACCCCTTGATTAGATTCCAGTCTGTATCACCCTGCCCGGCGTATCTATTATTCTGTATATAAACCCCACCCCGAAACCCTCGATTAGATTCCAGTCTGGAACTCCCTCCCGGATATCTGTTATTCTGTATATAAGCCCCACCCTGAACCCCTCAATTAGATTCCAGTGTGTAACTCCCTCCCGGGGTATCTGTTATTCTGTATATAAACCCCACCCCGAACCCCTCGATTAGATTCCAGTCTGTAACTCCCTCCCCGGGGTATCATTTTATTCTGTATATAAGCCCCACCCTGAACCCCTCGATTAGATTCCAGTCTGTAACTCCCTCTCGGGGTATCTGTTATTCTGTATATAAACCACCCCGAACCCGTCGATTAGATTCCAGTCTGTAACTCCCTCCCCGGCGTATCTATTATTCTGTATATAAACCCCACCCCGAACCACACGATTAGATTCCAGTCTGTAACTCCCTCCCCGGGGTATCTGTTATTCTGTATATAAGCCCCACCCTGAACCCCTCGATTAGATTCCAGTCTGTAACTCCCTCCCCGGGGTATCTGTTATTCTGTATATAAGCCCCACCCTGAACCCCTCGATTAGATTTTAGTCTGTAACTCCCACCCGGCGTATCTGTTATTCTGTATATAAAACACCCCGAACAACTCGATTAGATTCCAGTCTGTAACTCCCTCCCGTGGTATCTGTTATTCTGTACATAAACCCCACCCCGAACCCCTCAAAGCGATTCCAGTCTGTAACTCCCTCCCGGTGTATCTGTTATTCTGTATATAAACCCCACCCTGAACCCCTCGATTGGATTCCAGTCTGTAACTCCCTCCCGGGGTATCTGTTATTCTGTATATAAGCCCCACCCTGAACCCCTCGATTAGATTCCAGTCTGTAACTCCCTCCCCGGGGTATCTGTTATTCTGTATATAAACCCCACCCCGAACCCCTCGATTAGATTTCAGTCTGGAACTCCCTCCCGGGGTATCTGTTATTCTGTATATAAACCCCCCCAAACCCCTCAATTAGATTCCAGTCTGTAACTCCCTCCCGGGGTGTCTGTTATTCTGTATATTAACCACCCCGAACCCCTCGATTAGATTTTAGCCTGTAACTCCCTCGCGGGGTATCTCTTATTCTGTATATAAACCACCCCGAACCCGTCGATTAGATTCCAGTCTGTAACTCCCTCCCGGGGTATCTGTTATTCTGTATATAAACCCCCCCCCAAACCCCTTGATTAGACTCCAGTCTGTAACACCCTCCCCGGCGTATCTATTATTCTGTATATAAACCCCACCCCGAACCCCTCGATTAGATTCCAGTCTGTTACTCCCTCCCGGGGTATCTGTTATTCTGTATATAAACCCCACCCCAAACCCCTCGATTAGATTTTAGTCTGTAACTCCCTCCCGGGGTATCTGTTATTCTGTATATAAACCCCCACCCCGAACCCCTCGATTAGATTCCAGTCTGTAACTCCCTCCCGGGGTATTTGTTATTCTGTATATAAACCCCCCCGATCCTTTCGATTAGATTCCAGTCTGTAACTCCCTCCCGGGGTATCTGTTATTCTGTATATAAACCCCACCCCGAAGCCCTCGATTAGATTCCAGTCTGTAACTCCCTCCCGGGGTATCTGTTATTCTGTATATAAACCACCCCGAACCCCTCGATTAGATTCCAGTCTGTAACTCCGTCCCGGGGTATCTGTTATTCTGTATATAAATCACCCCGAACCCCTCGATTAGATTCCAGTCTGTAATTCCCTCCCGGGGTATCTGTTATTCCGTACATAAACCACCCCGAACCCCTCGATTAGATTCCAGTCTGTAACTCCCTCCCGGGGTATCTGTTATTCTGTATATAAACCACCCCGAACCCCTCGATTAGATTCCAGTCTGTAACTCCCTCCCGGGGTGTCTGTTATTCTGTATATAAACCCCACCCAGAACCCCTCGATTAGATTCCAGTCTGTAACTCCCTCCCGGGGTATCTGTTATTCTGTATATAAACCCCACGACGAAGCCCTCGATTAGATTCCAGTCTGTAACTCCCGCCCCGGGGTGTCTGTTATTCTGTATATAAACCCCACCCTGAACCCCTCGATTAGATTCCAGTCTGTAACACCCTCCCGGGGTATCTGTTATTCTGTATATAAACTACCCCGAACCCCTCGATTAGATTCCAGTCTGTTATTCCCTCCCAGTGTATCTGTTATTCTGTATATAAACCCCCCCTAAACCCCTTGATTAGACTCCAGTCTGTAACACCCTCCCCGGGGTATCTATTATTCTGTATATAAACCCCCCCCCCGAACCCCTCGATTAGATTCCAGTCTGTAACACCCTCCCCGGGGTATCTATTATTCTGTATATAAACCCCACCCCGAACCCCTCGATTAGATTCCAGTCTGTAACACCCTCCCCGGGGTATCTGTTATTCTGTATATAAACCCCCACCGAACCCCTCGATTAGATTCCAGTCTGTAACTCCCTCCCGGAGTGTCTGTTATTCTGTATAAAAACCACACCCCGAACCACTCGATTAGATTCCAGTCTGTAACTCCCTCCCGGGGTATCTGTTATTCTGTATATAAACCCCACCCCGAACCACTCGATCAGATTCCAGTCTGTAACTCCCTCCCGGGTATCTGTTATTCTGTATATAAACCCCACCCCGAACCCCTCGATTAGATTCCAGTCTGTAACTCCCTCCCGGGGTATCTGTTATTCTGTATATAAACCCCACCCCGAACCACTCGATTAGATTCCAGTCTGTAACTCCCTCCCGGGGTATCTGTTATTCTGTATATAAACCACACCGAACCCCTCGATTAGATTCCAGTCTGTAACTCCCTCCCGGGGTATCTGTTATTCTGTATATAAACCCCACCCCGAACCACTCGATTAGATTCCAGTCTGTAACTCCCTCCCGGGGTATCTGTTATTCTGTATATAAACCACCCTGAACCCCTCGATTAGATTCCAGTCTGTAACTCCCTCCCGGGGTATCTGCTATTCTGTATATAAACCACCCCGAACCCCTCGATTAGATTCCAGTCTGTAACTCACTCCCGGGGTATCTGTTATTCTGTATATAAACCACCCCGAACCCCTTGATTAGATTCCAGTCTGTAACTCCCTCCCGGGGTATCTGTTATTCTGTATATAAACCCCACCCCCGAACCCCTCGATTAGATTCCAGTCTGTAACCCCCTCCCGGGGTATCTGTTATTCTGTATATAAACCCCACCCCGAACCCCTCGATTAGATTCCAGTCTGTAACTCCCTCCCGGGGTATCTGTTATTCTGTATATAAACCACCCCGAACCCCTCGATTAGATTCCAGTCTGTAACTCCCTCCCGGGGTATCTGTTATTCTGGATATAAACCCCACCCCGAACCCCTCGATTAGATTCCAGTCTGGAACTCCCTCCCGGGGTATCTGTTATTCTGTATATAAACCCCACCCCGAACCCCTCGATTAGATTCCAGCCTGTAACTCCCTCCCGGGGTATCTGTTATTCTGTATATAAACCCCACCCCGAACCCCTCGATTAGATTCCAGCCTGTAACTCCCTCCCGGGGTATCTGTTATTCTGTATATAAACCCCACCCCGAACCCCTCGATTAGATTCCAGTCTGTAACTCCCTCCCGGGGTATCTGTTATTCTGTATATAAACCACCCCGAACCCCTCGATTAGATTCCAGTCTGTAACTCCCTCCCGGGGTATCTGTTATTCTGTATATAAACCCCACCCCGAACCCCTCGATTAGATTCCAGCCTGTAACTCCCTCCCGGGGTATCTGTTATTCTGTATATAAACCACCCCGAACCCCTCGATTAGATTCCAGTCTGTAACTCACTCCCGGGGTATCTGTTATTCTGTATATAAACCACCCTCCACCCCTTGATTAGATTCCAGTCTGTAACTCCCTCCCGGGGTATCTGTTATTCTGTATATAAACCCCACCCCGAACCCCTCGATTAGGTTCCAGTCTGTAACTCCCTCCCGGGGTATCTGTTATTCTGTATATAAACCACCCCGAACCCCTCGATTAGATTCCAGTCTGTAACTCCCTCCCGGGGTATCTGTTATTCTGTATATAAACCCCGCCCCGAACCCCTCGATTAGATTCCAGCCTGTAACTCCCTCCCGGGGTATCTGTTATTCTGTATATAAACCACCCCGAATCCCTCGATTAGATTCCAGTCTGTAACTCCCTCCCGGGGTATCTGTTATTCTGTACATAAACCCCACCCCGAACCCCTCGATTAGATTCCAGTCTGTAACTCCCTCCCGGGGTATCTGTTATTCTGTATATAAACCCCACCCTGAACCCCTCGATTAGATTCCAGTCTGTAACTCCCTCCCGGGGTATCTGTTATTCTGGATATAAACCCCCCTGAACCTCTCGATTAGATTCCAGTCTGTAACTCCCTCCCGGGGTATCTGTTATTCTGTATATAAACCCCACCCTGAACCCCTCGATTAGATTCCAGTCTGTAACTCCCTCCTGGGGTATCTGTTATTCTGTATATAAACCCCACCCCGAACCCCTCGATTAGATTCCAGTCTGTAACTCCCTTCGGGGGTAACTGTTATTCTGTATATAAACCACCCCGAACCCCTCGATTAAATTCCAGTCTGTAACTCCCTCCCGGGGTATCTGTTATTCTGTATATAAACCCCACCCCGAACCCCTCGATTAGATTCCAGTCTGTAACTCCCTCCTGGGGTATCTGTTATTCTGTACATAAACATCACCGAACCCCTCGATTAGATTCCAGTCTGTAACTCCCTCCCGGGGTATCTGTTATTCTGTATATAAACCCCACCCCGAAACCCTTGATTAGATTCCAGACTGTAAAGCCCTCCCGGGGTATCTGTTATTCTGTATATAAACCCCACCCCGAAACCCTCGATTAGATTCCAGACTGTAACTCCCTCCCGGGGTATCTGTTATTCGGTATATAAACCCCACCCCGAACCCCTCGATTAGATTCCAGTCTGTAACTCCCTCCCCGGGCTATCTATTATTCTGTATATAAACCACACCGAACCCCTCGATTAGATTCCAGTCTGTAACTCCCTCCCGGGGTATCTGTTATTCTGTATATAAACCCCACCCCGAACCCCTCGATTAGATTCCAGTCTGTAACTCCCTCCCGGGGTATCTGTTATTCTGTATATAAACCCCACCCCGAACCCCTCGATTAGATTCCAGTCTGTAACTCCCTCCCCGGGGTATCTGTTGTTCTGTATATAAACCACACCCCGAACCCCTCGATTAGATTCCAGTCTGTAACTCCCTCCTGGGGTATCTGTTATTCTGTATATAAACCCCACCCCGAACCCCTCGATTAGATTCCAGTCTGTAACTCCCTCCCGGGGTATCTGTTATTCTGTACATAAACCACACGGAACCCCTCGATTAGATTCCAGTCTGTAACTCCCTCCCGGGGTATCTGTTATTCTGTGTATAAACCCCACCCCGAACCCCTCGATTAGATTTCAGTCTGTAACTCCCTCCCGGGGTATCTGTTATTCTGTATATAAAACACCCCAAACCTCTCGATTAGATTCCAGTCTGTAACTCCCTCCCGGGTATCTGTTATTCTATATATAAACCCCACACCGAGCCCCTCGATTAGATTCCAGCCTGTAACTCCCTCCCGGGGTATCTGTTATTCTGTATATAAACCCCCCCCCGAATCCCTCGATTAGATTCCAGTCTGTAACTCCCTCCCGGGGTATCTGTTATTCTGTACATAAACCCCACCCCGAACTCCTCGATTAGATTCCATGCTGTAACTCCCTCCCCGGGGTATCTGTTACTCTGTATATAAACCCCACCCTGAACCCCTCGATTAGATTCCAGTCTGTAACACCCTCCCCGGGGTATCTGTTATTCTGAATATAAACCCCACCCCGAACCCCTCGATTAGATTCCAGTCTGTAACTCCCTTCGGGGGTAACTGTTATTCTGTATATAAACCACCCCGAACCCCTCGATTAAATTCCAGTCTGTAACTCCCTCCCGGGGTATCTGTTATTCTGTATATAAACCCCATCCCGAACCCCTCGATTAGATTCCAGTCTGTAACTCCCTCCCGGGGTATCTGTTATTCTGTATATAAACCCCACCCTGAACCCCTCGATTAGATTCCAGTCTGTAACTCCCTCCCGAGGTATCTGTTATTCTGTATATAAACCACCCTGAACCCCTCGATTAGACTCCAGTCTGTAACTCCCTCCCCGGGGTATCTGTTATTCTGTAGATAAACCACCCCGAACCCCTCGATTAGATTCCAGTCTGTAACTCCCTCCCGCGTATCTGTTATTCTGTATATAAACCCCACCCTAAACCCCTCGATTAGATTCCAGTCTGTAACTCCCTCCCGGGGTATCTGTTATTCTGTATATAAATCCCACCCCGAACCCCTCGATTAGATTCCAGTCTGTAACTCCCTCCTGGGGTATCTGTTATTCTGTATATAAACCCCACCCCGAACACCTCGATTAGATTCCAGTCTGTAACTCCCTCCTGGGGTATCTGTTATTCTGTATATAAACCCCACCCCGAACCCCTCGATTAGATTCCAGACTGTAACTCCCTCCCGGGGTATCTGTTATTCTGGAAATAAACCACCCCGAACCCCTCGATTAGATTCCAGTCTGTAACTCCCTCCCGGGGTATCTGTTATTCTGTATATAAACCCCACCCCGAACCCCTCGATTAGATTCCAGTCTGTAACTCCCTCCCCGGGGTATCTGTTATTCTGTATATAAACCCCACCCCGAAAACCTCGATTAGATTCCAGACTGTAACGCCCTCCCGGGGTATCTGTTATTCTGTATACAAACCCCACCCCGAACCCCTCGATTCGATTCCAGTCTGTAACTCCCTACCGGGTAATCTGTTATTCTGTAGATAAACCCCACCCCGAACCCCTCGATTAGATTCCAGTCTGTAACTCCCTCCCCGGGGTATCTGTTATTCTGTATATACCCCACCCCGAACCCCTCGATTGGATTCCAGTCTGTAACTCCCTCCCCGGGGTATCTGTTATTCTGTATATACCCCACCCTGAACCCCTCGATTAGATTCCAGTCTGTAACTCCCTCCCGGGGTATCTGTTATTCTGGATATAAACCACCCTGAACCCCTCGATTAGATTCCAGTCTGTAACTCCCTCCCGGGGTATCTGTTATTCTGTATATAAATCCCACCCCGAACCCCTCGATTAGATTCCAGTCTGTAACTCCCTCCCGGAGTATCTGTTATTCTGTATATAAACCACCCCGAACCCCTCGATTAGATTCCAGTCTGTAACTCCCTCCTGGGGTATCTGTTATTCTGTATATAAACCCCACCCCGAACCCCTCGATTAGATTCCAGTCTGTAACTCCCTCCCGGGGTATCTGTTATTCTGTACATAAACCACACGGAACCCCTCGATTAGATTCCAGTCTGTAACTCCCTCCCGGGGTATCTGTTATTCTGTGTATAAACCCCACCCCGAACCCCTCGATTAGATTTCAGTCTGTAACTCCCTCCCGGGGTATCTGTTATTCTGTATATAAAACACCCCAAACCTCTCGATTAGATTCCAGTCTGTAACTCCCTCCCGGGTATCTGTTATTCTATATATAAACCCCACACCGAGCCCCTCGATTAGATTCCAGCCTGTAACTCCCTCCCGGGGTATCTGTTATTCTGTATATAAACCACCCCGAATCCCTTGATTAGATTCCAGCCTGTAACTCCCTCCCGGGGTATCTGTTATTCTGTATATAAACCACCCCGAATCCCTCGAATAGATTCCAGTCTGTAACTCCCTCCCGGGGTATCTGTTATTCTGTACATAAACCCCACCCCGAACTCCTCGATTAGATTCCAGTCTGTAACTCCCTCCCCGGGGTATCTGTTACTCTGTATATAAACCCCACCCTGAACCCCTCGATTAGATTCCAGTCTGTAACACCCTCCCCGGGGTATCTGTTATTCTGAATATAAACCCCACCCCGAACCCCTCGATTAGATTCCAGTCTGTAACTCCCTTCGGGGGTAACTGTTATTCTGTATATAAACCACCCCGAACCCCTCGATTAAATTCCAGTCTGTAACTCCCTCCCGGGGTATCTGTTATTCTGTATATAAACCCCATCCCGAACCCCTCGATTAGATTCCAGTCTGTAACTCCCTCCCGGGGTATCTGTTATTCTGTATATAAACCCCACCCTGAACCCCTCGATTAGATTCCAGTCTGTAACTCCCTCCCGGGGTATCTGTTATTCTGTATATAAACCACCCTGAACCCCTCGATTAGACTCCAGTCTGTAAATCCCTCCCCGGGGTATCTGTTATTCTGTATATAAACCCCACCCTAAACCCCTCGATTAGATTCCAGTCTGTAACTCCCTCCCGGGGTATCTGTTATTCTGTATATAAATCCCACCCCGAACCCCTCGATTAGATTCCAGTCTGTAACTCCCTCCTGGGGTATCTGTTATTCTGTATATAAACCCCACCCCGATCACCTCGATTAGATGCCAGTCTGTAACTCCCTCCTGGGGTATCTGTTATTCTGTATATAAACCCCACCCCGAACCCCTCGATTAGATTCCAGACTGTAACTCCCTCCCGGGGTATCTGTTATTCTGGAAATAAACCACCCCGAACCCCTCGATTAGATTCCAGTCTGTAACTCCCTCCCGGGGTATCTGTTATTCTGTATATAAACCCCACCCCGAACCCCTCGATTAGATTCCAGTCTGTAACTCCCTCCCCGGGGTATCTGTTATTCTGTATATAAACCCCACCCCGAAAACCTCGATTAGATTCCAGACTGTAACGCCCTCCCGGGGTATCTGTTATTCTGTATACAAACCCCACCCCAAAACCCTCGATTAGATTCCAGACTGTAACTCCCTCCCGGGGTATCTGTTATTCTGGATATAAACCACCCTGAACCCCTCGATTAGATTCCAGTCTGTAACTCCCTCCCGGGGTATCTGTTATTCTGTATATAAATCCCACCCCGAACCCCTCGATTAGATTCCAGTCTGTAACTCCCTCCCGGAGTATCTGTTATTCTGTATATAAACCACCCCGAACCCCTCGATTAGATTCCAGTCTGCAACTCCCTCCCGGGGTATCTGTTATTCTGTATATAAACCACCCCGAACCCCTCGATTAGATTCCAGTCTGTAACTCCCTCCCGGGGTATCTGTTATTCTGTATATAAACCACCCCGAACCCCTCGATTAGATTCCAGTTTGTAACTCCCTCCTGGGGTATCTGTTATTCTGTATATAAACCCCACCCCGAATCCCTCAATTAGATTCCAGTCTGTATCTCCCTCCCGGGGGTATCTGTTATTCTGTATATAAACCCCACCCCGAACCCCTCGATTCGATTCCAGTCTGTAACTCCCTCACAGGGTATCTGTTATTCTGTATATAAACCACCCCGAACACCTCGATTAGATTCCAGTCTGTAACTCCCTCCCGGGGTATCTGTTATTCTGTATATAAACCCCCCCGAACCACTCGATTAGATTCCAGTCTGTAACTCCCTCCCGTGGTATCTGTTATTCTGTATATAAACCCCACCCCGAACCCCTCGATTAGATTCCAGTCTGTAACTCCCTCCCGGGGTATCTGTTATTCTGTATATAAACCCCACCCCGAACCCCTCGATTAGATTCCAGTCTGTAACTCCCTCCCGGGGTATCTGTTATTCTGTATATAAACCACCCTGAACCCCTCGATTAGATTCCAGTCTGTAACTCCCTCCCGGGGTATCTGTTATTCTGTATATAAACCCCACCCCGAACCCCTCAATTAGATTCCAGTCTGTAACTCCCTCCCGGGGTATCTGTTATTCTGTATATAAACCCCACCCCGAACCCCTCGATTAGATTCCAGTCAGTAACTCCCTCCCGGGGTATCTGTTATTCTGTGTATAAACCCCACCCCGAACCCCTCGATTAGATTCCAGTCTGCAACTCCCTCCCCGGGGTGTCTGTTATTCTGTATATAAACCACCCCGAACCCCTCGATTAGAATTTAGTCTGTAACTCCCTCCCGGGGTATCTGTTATTCTGTATATTAACCACCCCGAACCCCTCGATTAGATTTTAGCCTGTAACTCCCTCGCGGGGTATCTGTTATTCTGTATATAAACCCCACCCCGAACTCGTCGATTAGATTCCTGTCTGTAACTCCCTCCCGGGATGTCTGTTATTCTGTATATAAACCACCCCCCAAACCCCTTGATTAGACTCCAGTCTGTAACACCCTCCCCGGCGTATCTATTATTCTGTATATAAACCCCACCCCGAACCCCACGATTAGATTCCAGTCTGTTACTCCCTCCCAGGGTATCTGTTATTCAGTATATAAACCCCACACCGAACCCCTCGATTAGATTCCAGTCTGTAACTCCCTCCCTGGGGTATCTGTTATTCTGTATATAAACTACCCTGAAGCCCTCGATTAGATTCCAGTCTGTTACTCCCTCCCGGGGTGTCTGTTATTCTGTATATAAAACACCCCGAACCCCTCGATTAGATTCCAGTGTGTAACTCCCTCCCGTGGTATCTGTTATTCTGTACATAATCCCCACCCCGAACCCCTCGATTGGATTCCAGTCTGTAACTCCCTCCCGGGGTATCTGTCATTCTGTATATAAACCACCCCGAAACCCTCGATTAGATTCCAGTCTGTAACTCCCTCCCGGGGTATCTGTTATTCTGTATATTAACCACCCCGAACCCCTCGATTAGATTCCAGTCTGTAACTCCCTCCCCGGGGTATCTGGTATTCTGTATATAAACCACCCCGAACCGCTCGATTAGAATTTAGTCTGTAACTCCCTCCCCGGGGTATCTGTTATTCTGTATATAAACCGCATCCCGAACCCGTCGATTAGATTCCAGTCTGTAACTCCCTCCCGGGATGTCTGTTATTCTGTATATAAACCCCCCCCAAACCCCTTTATTAGACTCCAGTCTGTAACAGCCTCCCCGGCGTATCTATTATTCTGTATATAAACCCCACCCCGAACCCCTCGATTAGATTCCAGTCTGTAACTCCCTCACGGTGTATCTGTTATTCTGTATATAAGCCCCACCCTGAACCCCTCAATTAGATTCCAGTGTGTAACTCCCTCCCCGGGGTATCTGTTATTCTGTATATAAGCCCCACCCTGAACCCCTCGATTAGATTCCAGTCTGGAACTCCCTCCCGGGGTATCTGTTATTCTGTATATAAGCCCCACCCTGAACCCCTCAATTAGATTCCAGTGTGTAACTCCCTCCCGGGGTATCTGTTATTCTGTATATAAACCCCACCCCGAACCCCTCGATTAGATTCCAGTCTGTAACTCCCTCCCGGGTATCTGTTATTCTGTATATAAACCCCACCCCGAACCCCTCGATTAGATTCCAGTCTGTACCTCCCTCCCGGGGTATCTGTTATTCTGTATATAAACCCCACCCCGAACCCCTCGATTAGATTCCAGTCTGTAACTCCCTCCCGGGGTATCTGTTATTCTGTATATAAACCACCCCGAACGCCTCGATTAGATTCCAGTCTGTAACTCCCTCCCCGGGGTATCTGTTATTCTGTATATAAACCACCCCAAACCCCTCGATTAGATTCCAGTCTGTAACTCCCTCCCCGGGGTATCTGTTATTCTGTATATAAACCCCACCCCGAACCCCTCGATTAGATTCCAGTCTGTAACTCCCTCCCGGGGTATCTGTTATTCTGTATATAAACCCCACCCCGAACCCGTCGATTAGATTCCAGTCTGTAACTCCCTCCCGGGGTATCTGTTATTCTGTATATAAACCCCACCCCGAACCCCACGATTAGATTCCAGTCTGTAACTCCCTCCCAGGGTATCTGTGATTCTGTATATAAACCCCACCCCGAACCCCACGATTAGATTCCAGTCTGTAATTCCCTCCCGGGGTATCTGTTATTCTGTATATAAACCCCACCCAATACCCCTCGATTAGATTCCAGTCTGTAACTACCTCCCGGGGTATCTGTTACTCTGTATATAAACCCCACCCCGAACCCCTCGATTAGATTCCAGTCTGTAACTCCCTCCCGGGGGTATCTGTTATTCGGTATATAAGCCCCACCCTGAACCCCTCGATTAGATTCCAGTCTGTAACTCCCTCCTGCGGTATCTGTTAGTCTGTATATAAACCCCACCCCGAACCCCTCGATCAGATTCCACTCTGTAACTCCCTCCCGGGGTATCTGTTATTCTCTATATAAACCCCACCCCGAACCCCTCGATCAGATTCCACTCTGTAACTCCCTCCCGGGGTATCTGTTATTCTGTATATAAACCACCCTGAACCCCTCGATTAGATTCCAGTCTGTAACTCCCTCCCGCGTATCTGTTATTCTGTATATAAACCCCACCCCTAACCCCTCGATTAGATTCCAGTCTGTAACTCCCTCCCGGGGTATCTGTTATTCTGTATATACCCCACCCCAAACCCCTCAATTAGATTCCAGTCTGTAACTCCCTCCCGGGGTATCTGTTATTCTGTATATAAACCCCACCCCTAACCCCTCGATTAGATTCCAGTCTGTAACTCCCTCCCGGGATATCAGTTATTCTGTATTTAAACCCCACCGTGAACCCCTCGATTAGATTCCAGTCTGTAACTCCCTCCCAGGGTATCTGTTATTCTGTATACAAACCACCCTGAACCCCTCGATTAGATTCCAGTCTGTAACTCCCTCCCGGGGTATCTGTTATTCTGTATATAAACCACCCTGAACCCCTCGATTAGATTCCAGTCTGTAACTCCCTCCCGCGTATCTGTTATTCTGTATATAAACCCCACCCCTAACCCCTCGATTAGATTCCAGTCTGTAACTCCGTCCCGGGGTATCTGTTATTCTGTATATAAACCCCACCCCGAACCCCTCGATTAGATTCCAGTCTGTAACTCCCTCCCGGGGTATCTGTTATTCTGTATATAAACCACCCTGAACCCCTCGATTAGATTCCAGTCTGTAACTCCCTCCCGCGTATCTGTTATTCTGTATATAAACCCCACCCCTAACCCCTCGATTAGATTCCAGTCTGTAACTCCCTCCCGGGGTATCTGTTATTCTGTATATAAACCCCACCCCAAACCCCTCAATTAGATTCCAGTCTGTAACTCCCTCCCGGGGTATCTGTTATTCTGTATATAAACCCCACCCTGAACCCCTCGATTAGATTCCAGTCTGTAACTCCCTCCCGGGGTGTCTGTTATTCTGTATATAAACCCCACCCTGAACCCCTCGATTAGATTCCAGTCTGTAACTCCCTCCCGGGGTATCTGTTATTCCGTATATAAGCCCCACCCTGAACCCCTCAATTAGATTCCAGAGTGTAACTCCCTCCCGGATATCTGTTATTCTGTATATAAACCACCCCGAACCCCTCGATTAGATTCCAGTCTGTAACTCCCTCCCCAGGGTATCTGTTATTCTGTATATAAACACCCTGAACCCCTTGATTAGATTCCAGTCTGTAACTCCCTCCCGGGGTATCTGTTATTATGTATATAAACCACCCCGAACCCCTCAATTAGATTCCAGAGTGTAACTCCCTCCCGGATATCTGTTATTCTGTATATAAACCACCCCGAACCCCTCGATTAGATTCCAGTCTGTAACTCCCTCCCGGGGTATCTGTTACTCTGTATATAAACCCCACCCTGAACCCCTCGATTCGATTCCAGTCTGTAGCTCCCTCCCGGTGTATCTGTTATTCTGTATATAAGCCCCACCCTGAACCCCTCGATTAGATTCCAGTCTGTAACTCCCTCCCCGGGGTATCTGTTATTCTGTATATAAACACCCTGAACCCCTTGATTAGATTCCAGTCTGTAACTCCCTCCCGGGGTATCTGTTATTATGTATATAAACCCCACCCCGAACCCCTCGATTAGATTCCAGTTTGTAACTCCCTCCCCGGGATATCTATTATTCTGTATATAAACCCCACCCCGAACCCCTCGATAAGATTCCAGTCTGTAACTCCCTCCCAGTATATCTGTTATTCTGTATATAAACCCCACCCCGAACCCCTCGATTAGATTCCAGTCTGTAACTCCCTCCCGGGGTATCTGTTATTCTGTATATAAACCCCACCCCGAACCCCTCGATTCGATTCCAGTCTGTAAATCCCTCCCGGGGTATCTGTTATTCTGGATATAAACCCCACCCTGAACCCCTCGATTAGATTCCAGTCTGTAACTCCCTCCCCGGGGTATCTGTTATTCTGTATATAAACCCCACCCTGAACCCCTCGATTAGATTCCAGTCTCTAACTCCCTCCCGGGGTATCTGTTATTCTGTATATAAACCCCACCCCGAACCCCTCGATTAGATTCCAGTCTGTAACTCCCTCCCGGGGTATCTGTTATTCTGTATATAAACCACCCCGAACCCCTCGATTAGATTCCAGTCTGTAACTCACTCCCGGGGTATCTGTTATTCTGTATATAATCCACACCCTGAACCCCTCGATTAGATTCCAGTCTGGAACTCCCTCCTGGGGTATCTGTTATTCTGTATATAAACCACCCCGAACCCCTCGATTAGATTCCAGTCTGTAACTCCCTCCCGTGGTATCTGTTATTCTGTATATAAACCCCCACCGAACCCCTCGATTAGATTCCAGTGTGTAACTCCCTCCCGGAGTGTCTGTTATTCTGTATAAAAACCACACCAAACCCTTCGATTAGATTCCAGTCTGTAACTCCCTCCCGGGGTATCTGTTATTCTGTATATAAACCACCCTGAATTCCTCGATTAGATTCCAGTCTGTAACTCCCTCCCGGGGTATCTGTTATTCTGTATATAAACCCCACCCTGAACCCCTCGATTAGATTCCAGTCTGTAACTCCCTCCCGGTGTATCTGTTATTCTGTATATAAACCCCACCCCAAACCCCTCGATTAGATTTTAGTCTGTAACTCCCTCCCGGGGTATCTGTTATTCTGTATAAAAACCCCACCCCGAACCCCTCGATTAGATTCCAGTCTGTAACTCCCACCCCGGGGTATCTGTTATTCTGTATATAAACCCCACCCCGAACCCCTCGATTAGATTCCAGTCTGTAACTCCCTCCCGGGGTATTTGTTATTCTGTATATAAACCCCCCCGATCCTTTCGATTAGATTCCAGTCTGTAACTCCCTCCCGGGGTATCTGTTATTCTGTATATAAACCCCACCCCGAACCCCTCGATTAGATTCCAGTCTGTAACTCCCTCCCGGGGTATCTGTTATTCTGTATATAAACCACCCCGAACCCCTCGATTAGATTCCAGTCTGTAACTCCCTCCCGGGGTATCTGTTATTCTGTATATAAATCACCCCGAACCCCTCGATTAGATTCCAGTCTGGAACTCCCTCCCGGGGTATCTGTTATTCCGTACATAAACCACCCCGAACCCCTCGACTAGATTCCAGTCTGTAACTCCCTCCCGGGGTATCTGTTATTCTGTATATAAACCACCCTGAACCCCTCGATTAGATTCCAGTCTGTAACTCCCTCCCGGGGTATCTATTATTCTGTATATAAACCACCCCGAACCCCTCGATTAGATTCCAGTCTGTAACTCCCTCCCGGGGTGTCTGTTATTCTGTATATAAACCCCACCCAGAACCCCTCGATTAGATTCCAGTCTGTAACTCCCTCCCGGGGTATCTGTTATTCTGTATATAAACCCCACGACGAAGCCCTCGATTAGATTCCAGTCTGTAACTCCCGCCCCGGGGTGTCTGTTATTCTGTATATAAACCACCCCAAACCCCTCGATTAGAATTTAGTCTGTAACTCCCTCCCCGGGGTATCTGTTATTCTGTATATAAACTACCCCGAACCCCTCGATTAGATTCCAGTCTGTTATTCCCTCCCAGTGTATCTGTTATTCTGTATATAAACCCCCCCTAAACCCCTTGATTAGACTCCAGTCTGTAACACCCTCCCCGGGGTATCTATTATTCTGTATATAAACCCCACCCCGAACCCCTCGATTAGATTCCAGTCTGTAACACCCTCCCCGGGGTATCTGTTATTCTGTATATAAACCCCACCTTGAACCCCACGATTAGATTCCAGTCTGTAACTCCCTCCCGGTGTATCTGTTATTCTGTATATAAACCACCCCGAACCCCTCGATTAGATTCCAGTCTGTAACTCCCTACCGGGGTATCTGTTATTCTGTATATAAACCACCCTGAACCCCTCGATTAGATTCCAGTCTGTAACTCCCTCCCGGGGTAACTGTTATTCTGTATATAAACCCCACCCTAAACCCCTCGATTAGATTCCAGTCTGTAACTCCCTCCCGGGTATCTGTTATTCTGTATATAAACCACCCTGAACCCCTCGATTACATTCCAGTGTGTAACTCCCTCCGGGGTATCTGTTATTCAGTATATAACCCCACCCTAAACCCCTCGATTAGATTCCAGTCTGTAACTCCCTCCTGGGGTATCTGTTATTCTGTATATAAACCCCACCCCGAACCCCTCGATTAGATTCCAGTCTGTAACTCCCTCACAGTGTATCTGTTATTCTGTATATAAGCCCCACCCTGTACCCGTCGATTCGATTCCAGTGTGTAACTCCCTCCCCGGGGTATCTGTTATTCTGTAAATAAACCCCACCCCGAACCCCTCGATTAGATTCCAGTCTGTAACTCCCTCCCCGGGGTATCTGTTATTCTGTATATAAACCACCCCGAATCCCTCGATTAGATTCCAGTCTGTAACACCCTCCCGGTCTATCTGTTATTCTGTATATAAACCACCCCGAACCCCTCGATTAGATTCCAGTCTGTAACTCCCTCCCGGGATATCTATTATTCTGTATATAAACCCCACCCCGAACCCCTCGATAAGATTCCAGTCTGTAACTTCCTCCCAGTATATCTGTTATTCTGTATATAAACCCCACCCCGAACCCCTCGATTAGATTCCAGTCTGTAAATCCCTCCCGGGGTATCTGTTATTCTGGATATAAACCCCACCCTGAACCCCTCGATTATATTCCAGTCTGTAACTCCCTCCCCGGGGTATCTGTTATTCTGTATATAAACCCCACCCTGAACCCGTCGATTAGATTCCAGTCTCTAACTCCCTCCCGGGGTATCTGTTATTCTGTATATACACCCCACCCCGAACCCCTCGATTAGATTCCAGTCTGTAACTCCCTCCCGGGGTATCTGTTATTCTGTATATAAACCACCCCGAACCCCTCGATTAGATTCCAGTGTGTAACTCCCTCCCCGGGGTATCTGTTATTCTGTATATAAACCCCCACCGAACCCCTCGATTAGATTCCAGTCTGTAACTCCCTCCCGGGGTATCTGTTATTCTGTATATAATCAACACCCTGAACCCCTCGATTAGATTCCAGTCTGGAACTCCCTCCCGGGGTATCTGTTATTCTGTATATAAACCACCCCGAACCCCTCGATTAGATTCCAGTCTGTAACTCCCTCCCGGGGTATCTGTTATTCTGTATATAAACCCCCACCGAACCCCTCGATTAGATTCCAGTCTGTAACTCCCTCCCGGAGTGTCTGTTATTCTGTATAAAAACCACACCAAACCCTTCGATTAGATTCCAGTATGTAACTCCCTCCCGGGGTATCTGTTATTCTGTATATAAACCACTCTGAACCCCTCGATTAGATTCCAGTCTGTAACTCCCTCCCGGGGTATCTGTTATTCTGTATATAAACCCCACCCCGAACCCCTCGATTAGATTCCAGTCTGTAACTCCCTCCCGGGGTATCTGTTATTTTGTATATAAACCCCACCCTGAACCCCTCGATTAGATTCCAGTCTGTAACTCCCTCCCGGGGTATCTGTTATTCTGTATATAAACCCCCCCGATCCTTTCGATTAGATTCCAGTCTGTAACTCCCTCCCGGGGTATCTGTTATTCTGTATATAAACCCCACCCTGAACCCCTCAATTAGATTCCAGTCTGTAACTCCCTCTCGGGGTATCTGTTATTCTGTATACAACCCGACCCTGAACCCCTCGATTAGATTCCAGTCTGTAACTCCCTCCTGCGGTATCTGTTATTCTGTATATAAACCCCACCCCGAACCCCTCGATTAGATGCCAGTCTGTAACTCCCTCTCGGGGTATCTGTTATTCTGTATATAAACCCGACCCTGAACCCCTCGATTAGATTCCAGTCTGTAACTCCCTCTCGGGGTATCTGTTATTCTGTATATAAACCCCACCCCAAACCCCTCGATTAGATTCCAGTCTGTAGCTCCCTCCTGCGGTATCTGTTATTCTGTATATAAACCACCCTGAACCCCACGATTAGATTCCAGTCTGTAACTCCCTCCCAGGGTATCTGTTATTCAGTATATAAACCCCACCCCGAACCCCTCGATTTGATTCCAGTCTGTACCTCCCTCCTGGGGTATCTGTTGTTCAGTATATAAACCACCCTGAACCCCTCGATTAGATTCCAGTCTGTAACTCCCTCCCGTGGTATCTGTTATTCTGTACATAAACCCCACCCCGAACCCCTCAAAGCGATTCCAGTCTGTAACTCCCTCCCGGTGTATCTGTTATTCTGTACATAAACCACCCTGAACCCCTCGATTAGATTCCAGTCTGTAACTCCCTCCCGGGGTATCTGTTATTCTGTATATAAACCCCACCCCGAACCCCTCGATTAGATTCCAGTCTGCAACTCCCTCCCCCCGGGGTATCTGTTATTCTGTATATAAACCCCACCCAGAACCCCTCGATTAGATTCCAGTCTGTAACTCCCTCCCGGGGTGTCTGTTATTCTGTATATAAACCCGACCCTGAACCCCTCGATTAGATTCCAGTCTGTAACACCCTCCACGGCGTATCTATTATTCTGTATATAAACCCCACCCTGAACCCCTCGATTAGATTCCAGTCTGTAACTCCCTCCCGGGGTATCTGTTACTCTGTATATAAACCCCACCCCGAACCCCTCGATCAGATTCCAGTCTGTAACTCCCTCCCGGGGGTATCTGTTATTCGGTATATAAGCCCCACCCTGAACCCCTCGATTAGATTCCAGTCTGTAACTCCCTCCTGCGGTATCTGTTAGTCTGTATATAAACCCCACCCCGAACCCCTCGATCAGATTCCACTCTGTAACTCCCTCCCGGGGTATCTGTTATTCTCTATATAAACCCCACCCCGAACCCCTCGATCAGATTCCACTCTGTAACTCCCTCCCGGGGTATCTGTTATTCTGTATATAAACCACCCTGAACCCCTCGATTAGATTCCAGTCTGTAACTCCCTCCCGCGTATCTGTTATTCTGTATATAAACCCCACCCCTAACCCCTCGATTAGATTCCAGTCTGTAACTCCCTCCCGGGGAATCTGTTATTCTGTATATACCCCACCCCAAACCCCTCAATTAGATTCCAGTCTGTAACTCCCTCCCGGGGTATCTGTTATTCTGTATATAAACCCCACCCCTAACCCCTCGATTAGATTCCAGTCTGTAACTCCCTCCCGGGATATCAGTTATTCTGTATTTAAACCCCACCGTGAACCCCTCGATTAGATTCCAGCCTGTAACTCACTCCCGTGTATCTGTTATTCTGTATATAAACCCCACCCCGAACCCCTCGATTAGATTCCAGTCTGTAACTCCCTCCCGGGGTATCTGTTATTCTGTATATAAACCCCACCCCTAACCCCTCGATTAGATTCCAGTCTGTAACTCCCTCCCGGGGTATCTGTTATTCTGTATATACCCCACCCCAAACCCCTCGATTAGATTCCAGCCTGTAACTCACTCCCGTGTATCTGTTATTCTGTATATAAACCCCACCCCGAACCCCTCGATTAGATTCCAGTCTGTAACTCCCTCCCGGGGTATCTGTTATTCTGTATATAAACCCCACCCCTAACCCCTCGATTAGATTCCAGTCTGTAACTCCCTCCCCGGGGTATCTGTTATTCTGTATATAAGCCCCACCCTGAACCCCTCGATTAGATTCCAGTCTGTAACTCCCTCCCGGGGTATCTGTTATTCTGTATATAAGCCCCACCCTGAACCCCTCGATTAGATTCCAGTCTGTAACTCCCTCCCGGGGTATCTGTTATTCTGTATATAAGCCCCACCCTGAACCCCTCGATTAGATTCCAGTCTGTAACTCCCTCCCCGGGGTATCTGTTATTCTGTATATAAGCCCCACCCTGAACCCCTCGATTAGATTCCAGTCTGTAACTCCCTCCCCAGGGTATCTGTTATTCTGTATATAAACCCCACCCCGAACCCCTCGATTAGATTCCAGTCTGTAACTCCCTCCCCGGGGTATCTGTTATTCTGTATATAAACCACCCTGAACCCCTCGATTAGATTCCAGTCTGTAACTCCCTCCCGGGGTATCTGTTATTCTGTATATAAACACCCTGAACCCCTCGATTAGATTCCAGTCTGTAACTCCCTCCCGGGGTATCTGTTATTCTGTATGTACAACCCCCCGTACCTCTCGATTAGACACCAGTCTGTAACACCCTCCCCGGGATATCTATTATTCTATATATAAACCACACCCCGAACCCCTCGATTAGATTTTAGCCTGTAACTCCCTCCCGGGGTATCTGTTATTCTGTATATAAACCCCACCCCGAACCCGTCGATTAGATTCCAGTCTGTAACTCCCTCCCGGGGTATCTGTTATTCTGTATATAAACCCCACCCCGAACCCCTCGATTAGATTCCAGTCTGTAACTCCCTCCCCGGGGTATCTGTTATTCTGTATATAGACCACCCCGAATCCCTCGATTAGATTCCAGTCTGTAACACCCTCCCCGGGATATCTATTATTCTGTATATAAACCCCACCCCGAACCCCTCGATAAGATTCCAGTCTGTAACTCCCTCCCAGTATATCTGTTATTCTGTATATAAACCCCACCCCGAACCCCTCGATTAGATTCCAGTCTGTAACTCCCTCCCGGGGTATCTGTTATTCTGTATATAAACCCCCCCTAAACCCCTTGATTAGACTCCAGTCTGTAACACCCTCCCCGGGGTATCTGTTATTCTGTATATAAACCCCACCCCGAACCCCTCGATTAGATTCCAGTCTGTAAATCCCTCCCGGGGTATCTGTTATTCTGGATATAAACCCCACCCTGAACCCCTCGATTAGATTCCAGTCTGTAACTCCCTCCCCGGGGTATCTGTTATTCTGTATATAAACCCCACCCTGAACCCCTCGATTAGATTCCAGTCTCTAACTCCCTCCCGGGGCATCTGTTATTCTGTATATAAACCCCACCCCGAACCCCTCGATTAGATTCCAGTCTGTAACTCCCTCCCGGGGTATCTGTTATTCTGTATATAAACCACCCCGAACCCCTCGATTAGATTCCAGTCTGTAACTCACTCCCGGGGTATCTGTTATTCTGTATATAATCCACACCCTGAACCCCTCGATTAGATTCCAGTCTGGAACTCCCTCCTGGGGTATCTGTTATTCTGTATATAAACCACCCCGAACCCCTCGATTAGATTCCAGTCTGTAACTCCCTCCCGTGGTATCTGTTATTCTGTATATAAACCCCCACCGAACCCCTCGATTAGATTCCAGTGTGTAACTCCCTCCCGGAGTGTCTGTTATTCTGTATAAAAACCACACCAAACCCTTCGATTAGATTCCAGTCTGTAACTCTCTCCCGGGGTATCTGTTATTCTGTATATAAACCACCCTGAACCCCTCGATTAGATTCCAGTCTGTAACTCCCTCCCGGGGTATCTGTTATTCTGTATATAAACACCACCCCAAACCCCTCGATTAGATTTTAGTCTGTAACTCCCTCCCGGGGTATCTGTTATTCTGTATAAAAACCCCACCCCGAACCCCTCGATTAGATTCCAGTCTGTAACTCCCTCCCGGGGTATCTGTTATTCTGTATATAAACCCCACCCTGAACCCCTCGATTAGATTCCAGTCTGTAACTCCCTCCTGGGGTATCTGTTATTCCGTATATAAGCCCCACCCTGAACCCCTCAATTAGATTCCAGAGTGTAACTCCCTCCCGGATATCTGTTATTCTGTATATAAACCACCCCGAACCCCTCGATTAGATTCCAGTCTGTAACTCCCTCCCGGGGTATCTGTTATTCTGTATATAAACCACCTTGAACCCCTCGATTCGATTCCAGTCTGTAGCTCCCTCCCGGTGTATCTGTTATTCTGTATATAAGCCCCACCCTGAACCCCTCGATTAGATTCCAGTCTGTAACTCCCTCCCGGGGTATCTGTTATTCTGTATATAAACACCCTGAACCCCTCGATTAGATTCCAGTCTGTAACTCCCTCCCGGGGTATCTGTTATTATGTATATAAACCCCACCCCGAACCCCTCGATTAGATTCCAGTCTGTAACACCCTCCCCGGGATATCTATTATTCTGTATATAAACCCCACCCCGAACCCCTCGATAAGATTCCAGTCTGTAACTCCCTCCCAGTATATCTGTTATTCTGTATATAAACCCCACCCCGAACCCCTCGATTAGATTCCAGTCTGTAACTCCCTCCCGGGATACCCGTTATTCTGTCTAAAAACCCCCCCTAAACCCCTTGATTAGATTCCAGTCTGTAACACCCTCCCCGGGGTATCTGTTATTCTGTATATAAACCCCACCCCGAACCCCTCGATTCGATTCCAGTCTGTAAATCCCTCCCGGGGTATCTGTTATTCTGGATATAAACCCCACCCTGAACCCCTCGATTAGATTCCAGTCTGTAACTCCCTCCCCGGGGTATCTGTTATTCTGTATATAAACCCCACCCTGAACCCCTCGATTAGATTCCAGTCTCTAACTCCCTCCCGGGGTATCTGTTATTCTGTATATAAACCCCACCCCGAACCCCTCGATTAGATTCCAGTCTGTAACTCCCTCCCGGGGTATCTGTTATTCTGTATATAAACCACCCCGAACCCCTCGATTAGATTCCAGTCTGTAACTCACTCCCGGGGTATCTGTTATTCTGTATATAATCCACACCCTGAACCCCTCGATTAGATTCCAGTCTGGAACTCCCTCCTGGGGTATCTGTTATTCTGTATATAAACCACCCCGAACCCCTCGATTAGATTCCAGTCTGTAACTCCCTCCCGTGGTATCTGTTATTCTGTATATAAACCCCCACCGAACCCCTCGATTAGATTCCAGTGTGTAACTCCCTCCCGGAGTGTCTGTTATTCTGTATAAAAACCACACCAAACCCTTCGATTAGATTCCAGTCTGTAACTCCCTCCCGGGGTATCTGTTATTCTGTATATAAACCACCCTGAATTCCTCGATTAGATTCCAGTCTGTAACTCCCTCCCGGGGTATCTGTTATTCTGTATATAAACCCCACCCTGAACCCCTCGATTAGATTCCAGTGTGTAACTCCCTCCCGGAGTGTCTGTTATTCTGTATAAAAACCACACCAAACCCTTCGATTAGATTCCAGTCTGTAACTCCCTCCCGGGGTATCTGTTATTCTGTATATAAACCCCACCCTGAACCCCTCGATTAGATTCCAGTCTGTAACTCCCTCCCGGTGTATCTGTTATTCTGTATATAAACCCCACCCCAAACCCCTCGATTAGATTTTAGTCTGTAACTCCCTCCCGGGGTATCTGTTATTCTGTATATAAACCCCACCCCGAACCCCTCGATTAGATTCCAGTCTGTAACTCCCTCCCGGGGTATCTGTTATTCTGTGTATAAACCCCCACCCCGAACCCCTCGATTAGATTCCAGTCTGTAACTCCCTCCCGGGGTATTTGTTATTCTGTATATAAACCCCCCCGATCCTTTCGATTAGATTCCAGTCTGTAACTCCCTCCCGGGGTATCTGTTATTCTGTATATAAACCCCACCCCGAACCCCTCGATTAGATTCCAGTCTGTAACTCCCTCCCGGGGTATCTGTTATTCTGTATATAAACCACCCCGAACCCCTCGATTAGATTCCAGTCTGTAACTCCCTCCCGGGGTATCTGTTATTCTGTATATAAATCACCCCGAACCCCTCGATTAGATTCCAGTCTGGAACTCCCTCCCGGGGTATCTGTTATTCCGTACATAAACCACCCCGAACCCCTCGATTAGATTCCAGTCTGTAACTCCCTCCCGGGGTATCTGTTATTCTGTATATAAACCACCCTGAACCCCTCGATTAGATTCCAGTCTGTAACTCCCTCCCGGGGTATCTATTATTCTGTATATAAACCACCCCGAACCCCTCGATTAGATTCCAGTCTGTAACTCCCTCCCGGGGTGTCTGTTATTCTGTATATAAACCCCACCCAGAACCCCTCGATTAGAATCCAGTCTGTAACTCCCTCCCGGTGTATCTGTTATTCTGTATATAAGCCCCACCCTGAACCCCTCGATTAGATTCCAGTCTGTAACTCCCGCCCCGGGGTGTCTGTTATTCTGTATATAAACCACCCCAAACCCCTCGATTAGAATTTAGTCTGTAACTCCCTCCCCGGGGTATCTGTTATTCTGTATATAAACTACCCCGAACCCCTCGATTAGATTCCAGTCTGTTATTCCCTCCCAGTGTATCTGTTATTCTGTGTATAAACCCCACCCCAAACCCCTCGATTAGATTCCAGTCTGTAACACCCTCCCCGGGGTATCTATTATTCTGTATATAAACCCCACCCCGAACCCCTCGATTAGATTCCAGTCTGTAACACCCTCCCCGGGGTATCTGTTATTCTGTATATAAACCCCACCTTGAACCCCACGATTAGATTCCAGTCTGTAACTCCCTCCCGGTGTATCTGTTATTCTGTATATAAACCACCCCGAACCCCTCGATTAGATTCCAGTCTGTAACTCCCTACCGGGGTATCTGTTATTCTGTATATAAACCACCCTGAACCCCTCGATTAGATTCCAGTCTGTAACTCCCTCCCGGGGTAACTGTTATTCTGTATATAAACCCCACCCTAAACCCCTCGATTAGATTCCAGTCTGTAACTCCCTCCCGGGGTATCTGTTATTCTGTATATAAACCACCCTGAACCCCTCGATTACATTCCAGTGTGTAACTCCCTCCGGGGTATCTGTTATTCAGTATATAACCCCACCCTAAACCCCTCGATTAGATTCCAGTCTGTAACTCCCTCCCGGGGTATCTGTTATTCTGTATATAAACCCCACCCCGAACCCCTCGATTAGATTCCAGTCTGTAACTCCCTCACAGTGTATCTGTTATTCTGTATATAAGCCCCACCCTGAACCCCTCGATTCGATTCCAGTGTGTAACTCCCTCCCCGGGGTATCTGTTATTCTGTAAATAAACCCCACCCCGAACCCCTCGATTAGATTCCAGTCTGTAACTCCCTCCCGGGGTATCTGTTATTCTGTATATAAACCACCCCGAACCCCTCGATTAGATTCCAGTCTGTAAATCCCTCCCGGGATACCCGTTATTCTGTCTAAAAACCCCCCCTAAACCGCTTGATTAGACTCCAGTCTGTAACACCCTCCCCGGGGTATCTGTTATTGTGTATATAAACCCCACCCCGAACCCCTCGATTAGATTCCAGTCTGTAAATCCCTCCCGGGGTATCTGTTATTCTGGATATAAACCCCCACCCTGAACCCCTCGATTATATTCCAGTCTGTAACTCCCTCCCCGGGGTATCTGTTATTCTGTATATAAACCCCACCCTGAACCCGTCGATTAGATTCCAGTCTCTAACTCCCTCCCGGGGTATCTGTTATTCTGTATATACACCCCACCCCGAACCCCTCGATTAGATTCCAGTCTGTAACTCCCTCCCGGGGTATCTGTTATTCTGTATATAAACCAACCCGAACCCCTCGATTAGATTCCAGTGTGTAACTCCCTCCCCGGGGTATCTGTTATTCTGTATATAAACCCCCACCGAACCCCTCGATTAGATTCCAGTCTGTAACTCCCTCCCGGGGTATCTGTTATTCTGTATATAATCAACACCCTGAACCCCTCGATTAGATTCCAGTCTGGAACTCCCTCCTGGGGTATCTGTTATTCTGTATATAAACCACCCCGAACCCCTCGATTAGATTCCAGTCTGTAACTCCCTCCCGGGGTATCTGTTATTCTGTATATAAACCCCCACCGAACCCCTCGATTAGATTCCAGTCTGTAACTCCCTCCCGGAGTGTCTGTTATTCTGTATAAAAACCACACCAAACCCTTCGATTAGATTCCAGTATGTAACTCCCTCCCGGGGTATCTGTTATTCTGTATATAAACCCCACCCCAAACCCCTCGATTAGATGTTAGTCTGTAACTCCCTCCCGGGGTATCTGTTATTCTGTATATAAACCCCACCCCGAACCCCTCGATTAGATTCCAGTCTGTAACTCCCTCCCGGGGTATCTGTTATTTTGTATATAAACCCCACCCTGAACCCCTCGATTAGATTCCAGTCTGTAACTCCCTCCCGGGGTATCTGTTATTCTGTATATAAACCCCCCCGATCCTTTCGATTAGATTCCAGTCTGTAACTCCCTCCCGGGGTATCTGTTATTCTGTATATAAACCCCACCCCAAACCCCTCGATTAGATGTTAGTCTGTAACTCCCTCCCGTGGTATCTGTTATTCTGTATATAAACCCCACCCCGAACCCCTCGATTAGATTCCAGTCTGTAACTCCCTCCCGGGGTATCTGTTATTCTGTATATAAACCCCACCCTGAACCCCTCAATTAGATTCCAGTCTGTAACTCCCTCTCGGGGTATCTGTTATTCTGTATACAACCCGACCCTGAACCCCTCGATTAGATTCCAGTCTGTAGCTCCCTCCTGCGGTATCTGTTATTCTGTATATAAGCCCCACCCTGAACCCCTCGATTAGATTCCAGTCTGTAACTCCCTCCTGCGGTATCTGTTATTCTGTATATAAACCCCACCCCGAACCCCTCGATTAGATTCCAGTCTGTAACTCCCTCTCGGGGTATCTGTTATTCTGTATATAAACCCCACCCCAAACCCCTCGATTAGATTCCAGTCTGTAGCTCCCTCCTGCGGTATCTGTTATTCTGTATATAAACCCCACCCTGAACCCCACGATTAGATTCCAGTCTGTAACTCCCTCCCAGGGTATCTGTTATTCAGTATATAAACCCCACCCCGAACCCCTCGATTTGATTCCAGTCTGTAACTCCCTCCCGGGGTATCTGTTGTTCAGTATATAAACCACCCTGAACCCCTCGATTAGATTCCAGTCTGTAACTCCCTCCCGTGGTATCTGTTATTCTGTACATAAACCCCACCCCGAACCCCTCAAAGCGATTCCAGTCTGTAACTCCCTCCCGGTGTATCTGTTATTCTGTACATAAACCACCCTGAACCCCTCGATTAGATTCCAGTCTGTAACTCCCTCCCGGGGTATCTGTTATTCTGTATATAAACCCCACCCAGAACCCCTCGATTAGATTCCAGTCTGTAACTCCCTCCCGGGGTGTCTGTTATTCTGTATATAAACCCGACCCTGAACCCCTCGATTAGATTCCAGTCTGTAACACCCTCCACGGCGTATCTATTATTCTGTATATAAACCCCACCCTGAACCCCTCGATTAGATTCCAGTCTGTAACTCCCTCCCGGGGTATCTGTTACTCTGTATATAAACCCCACCCCGAACCCCTCGATCAGATTCCAGTCTGTAACTCCCTCCCGGGGGTATCTGTTATTCGGTATATAAGCCCCACCCTGAACCCCTCGATTAGATTCCAGTCTGTAACTCCCTCCTGCGGTATCTGTTAGTCTGTATATAAACCCCACCCCGAACCCCTCGATCAGATTCCACTCTGTAACTCCCTCCCGGGGTATCTGTTATTCTCTATATAAACCCCACCCCGAACCCCTCGATCAGATTCCACTCTGTAACTCCCTCCCGGGGTATCTGTTATTCTGTATATAAACCACCCTGAACCCCTCGATTAGATTCCAGTCTGTAACTCCCTCCCGCGTATCTGTTATTCTGTATATAAACCCCACCCCTAACCCCTCGATTATATTCCAGTCTGTAACTCCCTCCCGGGGTATCTGTTATTCTGTATATACCCCACCCCAAACGCCTCAATTAGATTCCAGTCTGTAACTCCCTCCCGGGGTATCTGTTATTCTGTATATAAACCCCACCCCTAACCCCTCGATTAGATTCCAGTCTGTAACTCCCTCCCGGGATATCAGTTATTCTGTATATAAACCCCACCCCGAACCCCTCGATTAGATTCCAGTCTGTAATTCCCTCCCGGCGTATCTGTTATTCTGTATTTAAACCCCACCGTGAACCCCTCGATTAGATTCCAGTCTGTAACTCACTCCCGTGTATCTGTTCTTCTGTATATAAACCCCACCCCTAACCCCTCGATTAGATTCCAGTCTGTAACTCCCTCCTGGGGTATCTGTTATTCTGTATATAAACCCCACCCCAAACCCCTCAATTAGATTCCAGTCTGTAACTCCCTCCCGGGGTATCTGTTATTCTGTATATAAACCCCACCCTGAACCCCTCGATTAGATTCCAGTCTGTAACTCACTCCCGGGGTGTCTGTTATTCTGTATATAAACCCCACCCTGAACCGCTCGATTAGATTCCAGTCTGTAACTCCCTCCCGGGGTATCTGTTATTCTGTATATAAGCCCCACCCTGAACCCCTCAATTAGATTCCAGAGTGTAACTCCCTCCCGGGTATCTGTTATTCTGTATATAAACCACCCCGAACCACTCGATTAGGTTCCAGTCTGTAACTCCCTCCCGGGGTATCTGTTATTCTGTATATAAACCACCCTGAACCCCCCGATTCGATTCCAGTCTGTAGCTCCCTCCCGGGGTATCTGTTATTCTGTATATAAGCCCCACCCTGAACCCCTCGATTAGATTCCAGTCTGTAACTCCCTCCCGGGGTATCTGTTATTCTGTATGTACAACCCCCCGTACCTCTCGATTAGACACCAGTCTGTAACACCCTCCCCGGGATATCTATTATTCTATATATAAACCACACCCCGAACCCCTCGATTCGATTTTAGCCTGTAACTCCCTCCCGGGGTATCTGTTATTCTGTATATAAACCCCACCCCGAACCCGTCGATTAGATTCCAGTCTGTAACTCCCTCCCGGGGTATCTGTTATTCTGTATATAAACCCCACCCTAAACCCCTCGATTAGATTCCAGTCTGTAACTCCCTCCCGGTGTATCTGTTATTCTGTATATAAACCACCCCGAACACCTCGATTAGATTCCAGTCTGTATCTCCCTCCCGGGGTATCTGTTATTCTGTATATAAACCACCCTGAACCCCTCGATTAGATTCCAGTCTGTAACTCCCTCCCGGGGTAACTGTTATTCTGTATATAAACCCCACCCTAAACCCCTCGATTAGATTCCAGTCTGTAACTCCCTCCCGGGTATCTGTTATTCGGTATATAAGCCCCACCCTGAACCCCTCGATTAGATTCCAGTCTGTAACTCCCTCCTGCGGTATCTGTTAGTCTGTATATAAACCCCACCCCGAACCCCTCGATCAGATTCCACTCTGTAACTCCCTCCCGGGGTATCTGTTATTCTCTATATAAACCCCACCCCGAACCCCTCGATCAGATTCCACTCTGTAACTCCCTCCCGGGGTATCTGTTATTCTGTATATAAACCACCCTGAACCCCTCGATTAGATTCCAGTCTGTAACTCCCTCCCGCGTATCTGTTATTCTGTATATAAACCCCACCCCTAACCCCTCGATTATATTCCAGTCTGTAACTCCCTCCCGGGGTATCTGTTATTCTGTATATACCCCACCCCAAACCCCTCAATTAGATTCCAGTCTGTAACTCCCTCCCGGGGTATCTGTTATTCTGTATATAAACCCCACCCCTAACCCCTCGATTAGATTCCAGTCTGTAACTCCCTCCCGGGATATCAGTTATTCTGTATTTAAACCCCACCGTGAACCCCTCGATTAGATTCCAGCCTGTAACTCACTCCCGTGTATCTGTTCTTCTGTATATAAACCCCACCCCTAACCCCTCGATTAGATTCCAGTCTGTAACTCCCTCCCGGGGTATCTGTTATTCTGTATATACCCCACCCCAAACCCCTCAATTAGATTCCAGTCTGTAACTCCCTCCCGGGGTATCTGTTATTCTGTATATAAACCCCACCCTGAACCCCTCGATTAGATTCCAGTCTGTAACTCACTCCCGGGGTGTCTGTTATTCTGTATATAAACCCCACCCTGGACCCCTCGATTAGATTCCAGTCTGTAACTCCCTCCCGGGGTATCTGTTATTCTGTATATAAGCCCCACCCTGAACCCCTCAATTAGATTCCAGAGTGTAACTCCCTCCCGGGTATCTGTTATTCTGTATATAAACCACCCCGAACCACTCGATTAGATTCCAGTCTGTAACTCCCTCCCGGGGTATCTGTTATTCTGTATATAAACCACCCTGAACCCCTCGATTCGATTCCAGTCTGTAGCTCCCTCCCGGGGTATCTGTTATTCTGTATATAAGCCCCACCCTGAACCCCTCGATTAGATTCCAGTCTGTAACTCCCTCCCGGGGTATCTGTTATTCTGTATGTACAACCCCCCGTACCTCTCGATTAGACACCAGTCTGTAACACCCTCCCCGGGATATCTATTATTCTATATATAAACCACACCCCGAACCCCTCGATTCGATTTTAGCCTGTAACTCCCTCCCGGGGTATCTGTTATTCTGTATATAAACCCCACCCCGAACCCGTCGATTAGATTCCAGTCTGTAACTCCCTCCCGTGGTATCTGTTATTCTGTATATAAACCCTACCCCGAACCCCTCGATTAGATTCCAGTCTGTAACTCCCTCCCCGGGGTATCTGTTATTCTGTATATAGACCACCCCGAATCCCTCGATTAGATTCCAGTCTGTAACACCCTCCCCGGGATATCTATTATTCTGTATATAAACCCCACCCCGAACCCCTCGATAAGATTCCAGTCTGTAACTCCCTCCCAGTATATCTGTTATTCTGTATATAAACCCCACCCCGAACCCCTCGATTAGATTCCAGTCTGTAACTCCCTCCTGGGGTATCTGTTATTCTGGATATAAACCCCACCCCGAACCCCTCGATTAGATTCCAGTCTGTAAATCCCTCCCGGGGTATCTGTTATTCTGTCTAAAAACCCCCCCTAAACCCCTTGATTAGACTCCAGTCTGTAACACCCTCCCCGGGGTATCTGTTATTCTGTATATAAACCCCACCCCGAACCCCTCGATTAGATTCCAGTCTGTAAATCCCTCCCGTGGTATCTGTTATTCTGGATATAAACCCCACCCTGAACCCCTCGATTAGATTCCAGTCTGTAACTGCCTCCCCGGGGTATCTGTTATTCTGTATATAAACCCCACCCTGAACCCCTCGATTAGATTCCAGTCTCTAACTCCCTCCCGGGGTATCTGTTATTCTGTATATAAACCCCACCCCGAACCCCTCGATTAGATTCCAGTCTGTAACTCCCTCCCGGGGTATCTGTTATTCTGTATATAAACCACCCCGAACCCCTCGATTAGATTCCAGTCTGTAACTCACTCCCGGGGTATCTGTTATTCTGTATATAATCCACACCCTGAACCCCTCGATTAGATTCCAGTCTGGAACTCCCTCCTGGGGTATCTGTTATTCTGTATATAAACCACCCCGAACCCCTCGATTAGATTCCAGTCTGTAACTCCCTCCCGTGGTATCTGTTATTCTGTATATAAACCCCCACCGAACCCCTCGATTAGATTCCAGTGTGTAACTCCCTCCCGGAGTGTCTGTTATTCTGTATAAAAACCACACCAAACCCTTCGATTAGATTCCAGTCTGTAACTCCCTCCCGGGGTATCTGTTATTCTGTATATAAACCACCCTGAACCCCTCGATTAGATTCCAGTCTGTAACTCCCTCCCGGGGTATCTGTTATTCTGTATATAAACCCCACCCCAAACCCCTCGATTAGATTTTAGTCTGTAACTCCCTCCCGGGGTATCTGTTATTCTGTATAAAAACCCCACCCCGAACCCCTCGATTAGATTCCAGTCTGTAACTCCCTCCCGGGGTATCTGTTATTCTGTATATAAACCCCCATCCCGAACCCCTCGATTAGATTCCAGTCTGTAACTCCCTCCCGGGGTATTTGTTATTCTGTATATAAACCCCCCCGATCCTTTCGATTAGATTCCAGTCTGTAACTCCCTCCCGGGGTATCTGTTATTCTGTATATAAACCCCACCCCGAAACCCTCGATTAGATTCCAGTCTGTAACTCCCTCCCGGGGTATCTGTTATTCTGTATATAAACCACCCCGAACCCCTCGATTAGATTCCAGTCTGTAACTCCCTCCCGGGGTATCTGTTATTCTGTATATAAATCACCCCGAACCCCTCGATTAGATTCCAGTCTGTAACTCCCTCCCCGGGGTATCATTTTATTCTGTATATAAGCCCCACCCTGAACCCCTCAATTAGATTCCAGTCTGTAACTCCCTCCCGGGGTATCTGTTATTCTGTATATAAACCACCCCGAACCCCTCGATTAGATTCCAGTCTGTAACTCCCTCCCGGGGTGTCTGTTATTCTGTATATAAACCCCACCCAGAACCCCTCGATTAGATTCCAGTCTGTAACTCCCTCCCGGGGTATCTGTTATTCTGTATATAAACCCCACGACGAAGCCCTCGATTAGATTCCAGTCTGTAACTCCCGCCCCGGGGTGTCTGTTATTCTGTATATAAACCCCACCCTGAACCCCTCGATTAGATTCCAGTCTGTAACACCCTCCCGGGGTATCTGTTATTCTGTATATAAACTACCCCGAACCCCTCGATTAGATTCCAGTCTGTTATTCCCTCCCAGTGTATCTGTTATTCTGTATATAAACCCCCCCTAAACCCCTTGATTAGACTCCAGTCTGTAACACCCTCCCCGCGGTATCTATTATTCTGTATATAAACCCCACCCCGAACCCCTCGATTAGATTCCAGTCTGTAACACCCTCCCCGGGGTATCTGTTATTCTGTATATAAACCCCACCTTGAACCCCACGATTAGATTCCAGTCTGTAACTCCCTCCCGGTGTATCTGTTATTCTGTATATAAACCACCCCGAACCCCTCGATTAGATTCCAGTCTGTAACTCCCTACCGGGGTATCTGTTATTCTGTATATAAACCACCCTGAACCCCTCGATTAGATTCCAGTCTGTAACTCCCTCCCGGGGTAACTGTTATTCTGTATATAAACCCCACCCTAAACCCCTCGATTAGATTCCAGTCTGTAACTCCCTCCCGGGTATCTGTTATTCTGTATATAAACCCCACCCTGAACCCCTCGATTAGATTCCAGTCTGTAACTCCCTCCCGGGGTATCTGTTATTCTGTATATAAACCCCACCCCGAACCCCTCGATTAGATTCCAGTCTGTAACTCCCTCCCCGGGGTATCTGTTATTCTGTATTTAAACCCCACCCTGAACCCCTCGATTAGATTCCAGTCTGTAACTCCCTCCCGGTGTATCTGTTATTCAGTATATAACCCCACCCTAAACCCCTCGATTAGATTCCAGTCTGTAACTCCCTACCGGGGTATCTGTTATTCTGTATATAAACAACCCTGAACCCCTCGATTAGATTCCAGTCTGTAACTCCCTCCCGGGGTTAACTGTTATTCTGTATATAAACCCCACCCTAAACCCCTCGATTAGATTCCAGTCTGTAACTCCCTCCCGGTGTATCTGTTATTCTGTATATAAACCACCCCGAACACCTCGATTAGATTCCAGTCTGTAACTCCCTACCGGGGTATCTGTTATTCTGTATATAAACCACCCTGAACCCCTCGATTAGATTCCAGTCTGTAACTCCCTCCCGGGGTAACTGTTATTCTGTATATAAACCACCCCGAACCCCTCGATTACATTCCAGTGTGTAACTCCCTCCGGGGTATCTGTTATTCAGTATATAACCCCACCCTAAACCCCTCGATTAGATTCCAGTCTGTAACTCCCTCCCGGGGTATCTGTTATTCTGTATATAAACCCCACCCCGAACCCCTCGATTAGATTCCAGTCTGTAACTCCCTCACAGTGTATCTGTTATTCTGTATATAAGCCCCACCCTGAACCCCTCAATTAGATTCCAGTGTGTAACTCCCTCCCGGGTATCTGTTATTCTGTAAATAAACCCCACCCCGAACCCCTCGATTAGATTCCAGTCTGTAACTCCCTCCCCGGGGTATCTGTTATTCTGTATATAAACCACCCCGAATCCCTCGATTAGATTCCAGTCTGTAACTCCCTCCGAGTATATCTGTTATTCTGTATATAAACCCCACCCCGAACCCCTCGATTAGACTCCAGTCTGTAACACCCTCCCCGGGGTATCTGTTATTCTGTATATAAACCCCACCCCGAACCCCTCGATTAGATTCCAGTCTGTAAATCCCTCCCGGGGTATCTGTTATTCTGGATATAAACCCCACCCTGAACCCCTCGATTATATTCCAGTCTGTAACTCCCTCCCCGGGGTATCTGTTATTCTGTATATAAACCCCACCCTGAACCCGTCGATTCGATTCCAGTCTCTAACTCCCTCCCGGGGTATCTGTTATTCTGTATATACACCCCACCCCGAACCCCTCGATTAGATTCCAGTCTGTAACTCCCTCCCGGGGTATCTGTTATTCTGTATATAAACCACCCCGAACCCCTCGATTAGATTCCAGTGTGTAACTCCCTCCCGGGGTATCTGTTATTCTGTATATAAACCCCCACCGAACCCCTCGATTAGATTCCAGTCTGTAACTCCCTCCCGGGGTATCTGTTATTCTGTATATAATCCACACCCTGAACCCCTCGATTAGATTCCAGTCTGGAACTCCCTCCTGGGGTATCTGTTATTCTGTATATAAACCACCCCGAACCCCTCGATTAGATTCCAGTCTGTAACTCCCTCCCGTGGTATCTGTTATTCTGTATATAAACCCCCACCGAACCCCTCGATTAGATTCCAGTCTGTAACTCCCTCCCGGAGTGTCTGTTATTCTGTATAAAAACCACACCAAACCCTTCGATTAGATTCCAGTATGTAACTCCCTCCCGGGGTATCTGTTATTCTGTATATAAACCACTCTGAACCCCTCGATTAGATTCCAGTCTGTAACTCCCTCCCGGGGTATCTGTTATTCTGTATATAAACCCCACCCCGAACCCCTCGATTAGATTCCAGTCTGTAACTCCCTCCCGGGATATCTGTTATTCTGTATATAAACCCCACCCCAAACCCCTCGATTAGATTTTAGTCTGTAACTCCCTCCCGGGGTATCTGTTATTCTGTATATAAACCCCACCCCGAACCCCTCAATTAGATTCCAGTCTGTAACTCCCTCCCGGGGTATCTGTTATTCTGTATATAAACCCCACCCCGAACCCCTCGATTAGATTCCAGTCTGTAACTCCCTCCCGGGGTATTTGTTATTCTGTATATAAACCCCCCCGATCCTTTCGATTAGATTCCAGTCTGTAACTCCCTCCCGGGGTATCTGTTATTCTGTATATAAACCCCACCCCGAACCCCTCGATTAGATTCCAGTCTGTAACTCCCTCCCGGGGTATCTGTTATTCTGTATATAAACCACCCCGAACCCCTCGATTAGATTCCAGTCTGTAACTCCATCCCGGGGTATCTGTTATTCTGTATATAAACCCCGCCCCGAACCCCTCGATTAGATTCCAGCCTGTAACTCCCTCCCGGGGTATCTGTTATTCTGTATATAAACCACCCTGAACCCCTCGATTAGATTCCAGTCTGTAACTCCCTCCCGGGGTATCTGTTATTCTGTATATAAACCACCCCGAACCCCTCGATTAGATTCCAGTCTGTAACTCCCTCCCGGGGTATCTGTTATTCTGTATATAAATCACCCCGAACCCCTCGATTAGATTCCAGTCTGTAACTCCCTCCCGGGGTATCTGTTCTTCCGTACATAAACCACCCCGAACCCCTCGTTTAGATTCCAGTCTGTAACTCCCTCCCGGGGTATCTGTTATTCTGTATATAAACCACCCCGAACCCCTCGATTAGATTCCAGTCTGTAACTCCCTCCCGGGGTGTCTGTTATTCTGTATATAAACCCCACCCAGAACCCCTCGATTAGATTCCAGTCTGTAACTCCCTCCCGGGGTATCTGTTATTCTGTATATAAACCCCACGACGAAGCCCTCGATTAGATTCCAGTCTGTAACTCCCTCCCCGGGGTATCTGTTATTCTGTATATAAACCCCACCCCGAACCCCTCGATTAGATTCCAGTCTGCAACTCCCTCCCGGGGTATCTGTTATTCTGTATATAAACCCCACCCCGAACCCCTCGATTAGATTCCAGTCTGTAACTCCCTCCCGGGTATCTGTTATTCTGTATGTACAACCCCCCAAACCCCTTGATTAGACTCCAGTCTGTAACACGCTCCCCGGGGTATCTATTATTCTGTATATAAACCCCCCCCCGAACCCCTCAATTAGATTCCAGTCTGTTATTCCCTCCCGGGGTATCTGTTATTCTGTATGTACAACCCCCCAAACCCCTTGATTAGACTCCAGTCTGTAACACGCTCCCCGGGGTATCTATTATTCTGTATATAAACCCCACCCCGAAACCCTCGATTAGATTCCAGTCTGTAACTCCCTCCCGGGTATCTGTTATTCTGTATATAAGCCCCACCCTGAACCCCTCAATTAGATTCCAGTGTGTAACTCCCTCCCGGGGTATCTGTTATTCTGTATATAAACTACCCCGAACCCCTCGATTAGATTCCAGTCTGTAACTCCCTCCCGGGGTATCTGTTATTCTGTATATAAACCCCACCCCGAACCCCTCGATTAGATTCCAGTCTGGAACTCCCTCCCGGTTATCTGTTATTCTGTATATAAGCCCCACCCTGAACCCCTCAATTAGATTCCAGTGTGTAACTCCCTCCCGGGGTATCTGTTATTCTGTATATAAACTACCCCGAACCCCTCGATTAGATTCCAGTCTGTAACTCCCTCCCGGGGTATCTGTTATTCTGTATATAAACCCCACCCCGAACCCCTCGATTAGATTCCAGTCTGTAACTCCCTCCCCGGGGTATCATTTTATTCTGTATATAAGCCCCACCCTGAACCCCTCAATTAGATTCCAGTCTGTAACTCCCTCTCGGGGTATCTGTTATTCTGTATATAAACCACCCCAAACCCGTCGATTAGATTCCAGTCTGTAACTCCCTCCCCGGCGTATCTATTATTCTGTATGTAAACCCCACCCCGAACCACACGATTAGATTCCAGTCTGTAACTCCCTCCCCGGGGTATCTGTTATTCTGTATATAAGCCCCACCCTGAACCCCTCGATTAGATTCCAGTCTGTAACTCCCTCCCCGGGGTATCTGTTATTCTGTATATAAACCCCACCCAGAACCCCTCGATTAGATTCCAGTCTGTAACTCCCTCCCCGGGGTATCTGTTATTCTGTATATAAGCCCCACCCTGAACCCCTCGATTAGATTTTAGTCTGTAACTCCCACCCGGCGTATCTGTTATTCTGTATATAAAACACCCCGAACAACTCGATTAGATTCCAGTCTGTAACTCCCTCCCGTGGTATCTGTTATTCTGTACATAAACCCCACCCCGAACCCCTCAAAGCGATTCCAGTCTGTAACTCCCTCCCGGTGTATCTGTTATTCTGTATATAAACCCCACCCTGAACCCCTCGATTGGATTTCAGTCTGTAACTCCCTCCCGGGGTATCTGTTATTCTGTATATAAACCAACCCGAAACCCCCGATTAGATTTCAGTCTGGAACTCCCTCCCGGGGTATCTGTTATTCTGTATATAAACCCCCCCAAACCCCTCAATTAGATTCCAGTCTGTAACTCCCTCCCGGGGTATCTGTTATTCTGTATATAAACCCCCCCAAACCCCTCAATTAGATTCCAGTCTGTAACTCCCTCCCGGGGTGTCTGTTATTCTGTATATTAACCACCCCGAACCCCTCGATTAGATTTTAGCCTGTAACTCCCTCGCGGGGTATCTCTTATTCTGTATATAAACCACCCCGAACCCGTCGATTAGATTCCAGTCTGTAACTCCCTCCCGGGGTATCTGTTATTCTGTATATAAACCCCCCCCCCCAAACCCCTTGATTAGACTCCAGTCTGTAACACCCTCCCCGGCGTATCTATTATTCTGTATATAAACCCCACCCCGAACCCCTCGATTAGATTCCAGTCTGTTACTCCCTCCCAGTGTATCTGTTATTCTGTATATAAACCCCACCCCGAACCCCACGATTAGATTCCAGTCTGTAACTCCCTCCCCGGGGTATCTGTTATTCTGTATATAAACCCCACCCCGAACCCCTCGATTAGATTCCAGTCTGTAACTCCCTCCCGGGGTATCTGTTATTCTGTATATAAACCCCACCCCGAACCCCACGATTAGATTCCAGTCTGTAACTCCCTCCCGGGGTATCTGTTATTCTGTATATAAACCCCACCCTGAACCCCACGATTAGATTCCAGTCTGTAACTCCCTCCCGTGGTATCTGTTATTCTGTATATAAACCCCACCCAGAACCCCTCGATTAGATTCCAGTCTGTAACTCCCTCCCGGGGTATCTGTTATTCTGCATATAAACCACCCTGAACCCCTCGATTAGATTCCAGTCTGTAACTCCCTCCCGGGGTATCTGTTATTCTGTATATAAACCCCCACCCCGAACCCCTCGATTAGATTCCAGTCTGAAACTCCCTCCCGGGGTATTTGTTATTCTGTATATAAACCCCCCTGATCCTTTCGATTAGATTCCAGTCTGTAACTCCCTCCCGGGGTATCTGTTATTCTGTATATAAACCCCACCCCGAACCCCTCGATTAGATTCCAGTCTGTAACTCCCTCCCGGGGTATCTGTTATTCTGTATATAAACCACCCCGAACCCCTCGATTAGATTCCAGTCTGTAACTCCCTCCCGGGGTATCTGTTATTCTGTATATAAATCACCCCGAACCCCTCGATTAGATTCCAGTCTGTAACTCCCTCCCGGGGTATCTGTTATTCTGTATATACACCACCCTGAACCCCTCGATTAGATTCCAGTCTGTAACTCCCTCCCGCGGTATCTGTTATTCTGTATATAAACCACCCTGAACCCCTCGATTAGATTCCAGTCTGTAACTCCCTCCCGGGGTATCTATTATTCTGTATATACACCACCCCGAACCCCTCGATTAGATTCCATTCTGTAACTTCCTCCCAGTATATCTGTTATTCTGTATATAAACCCCCCCCCTAAACCCCTTGATTAGACTCCAGTCTGTAACACCCTCCCCGGGGTATCTGTTATTCTGTATATAAACCCCACCCCGAACCCCTCGATTAGATTCCAGTGTGTAAATCCCTCCCGGGGTATCTGTTATTCTGGATATAAACCCCACCCTGAACCCCTCGATTATATTCCAGTCTGTAACTCCCTCCCCGGGGTATCTGTTATTCTGTATATAAACCCCACCCTGAACCCGTCGATTAGATTCCAGTCTCTAACTCCCTCCCGGGGTATCTGTTATTCTGTATATACACCCCACCCCGAACCCCTCGATTAGATTCCAGTCTGTAACTCCCTCCCGGGGTATCTGTTATTCTGTATATAAACCACCCCGAACCCCTCGATTAGATTCCAGTGTGTAACTCCCTCCCCGGGGTATCTGTTATTCTGTATATAAACCCCCACCGAACCCCTCGATTAGATTCCAGTCTGTAACTCCCTCCCGGGGTATCTGTTATTCTGTATATAATCAACACCCTGAACCCCTCGATTAGATTCCAGTCTGGAACTCCCTCCTGGGGTATCTGTTATTCTGTATATAAACCACCCCGAACCCCTCGATTAGATTCCAGTCTGTAACTCCCTCCCGGGGTATCTGTTATTCTGTATATAAACCCCCACCGAACCCCTCGATTAGATTCCAGTCTGTAACTCCCTCCCGGAGTGTCTGTTATTCTGTATAAAAACCACACCAAACCCTTCGATTAGATTCCAGTATGTAACTCCCTCCCGGGGTATCTGTTATTCTGTATATAAACCACTCTGAACCCCTCGATTAGATTCCAGTCTGTAACTCCCTCCCGGGGTATCTGTTATTCTGTATATAAACCCCACCCCAAACCCCTCGATTAGATGTTAGTCTGTAACTCCCTCCCGGGGTATCTGTTATTCTGTATATAAACCCCACCCCGAACCCCTCGATTAGATTCCAGTCTGTAACTCCCTCCCGGGGTATCTGTTATTTTGTATATAAACCCCACCCTGAACCCCTCGATTAGATTCCAGTCTGTAACTCCCTCCCGGGGTATCTGTTATTCTGTATATAAACCCCCCCGATCCTTTCGATTAGATTCCAGTCTGTAACTCCCTCCCGGGGTATCTGTTATTCTGTATATAAACCCCACCCTGAACCCCTCAATTAGATTCCAGTCTGTAACTCCCTCTCGGGGTATCTGTTATTCTGTATACAACCCGACCCTGAACCCCTCGATTAGATTCCAGTCTGTAACTCCCTCCTGCGGTATCTGTTATTCTGTATATAAACCCCACCCCGAACCCCTCGATTAGATTCCAGTCTGTAACTCCCTCTCGGGGTATCTGTTATTCTGTATATAAACCCGACCCTGAACCCCTCGATTAGATTCCAGTCTGTAACTCCCTCTCGGGGTATCTGTTATTCTGTATATAAACCCCACCCCAAACCCCTCGATTAGATTCCAGTCTGTAGCTCCCTCCTGCGGTATCTGTTATTCTGTATATAAACCCCACCCTGAACCCCACGATTAGATTCCAGTCTGTAACTCCCTCCCAGGGTATCTGTTATTCAGTATATAAACCCCACCCCGAACCCCTCGATTTGATTCCAGTCTGTAACTCCCTCCCGGGGTATCTGTTGTTCAGTATATAAACCACCCTGAACCCCTCGATTAGATTCCAGTCTGTAACTCCCTCCCGGGGTATCTGTTATTCTGTACATAAACCCCACCCCGAACCCCTCAAAGCGATTCCAGTCTGTAACTCCCTCCCGGGGTATCTGTTATTCTGTATATAAACCACCCTGAACCCCTCGATTAGATTCCAGTCTGTAACTCCCTCCCGGGGTATCTGTTATTCTGTATATAAACCCCACCCCGAACCCCTCGATTAGATTCCAGTCTGTAACTCCCTCCCCCCGGGGTATCTGTTATTCTGTATATAAACCCCACCCAGAACCCCTCGATTAGATTCCAGTCTGTAACTCCCTCCCGGGGTGTCTGTTATTCTGTATATAAACCCGACCCTGAACCCCTCGATTAGATTCCAGTCTGTAACACCCTCCACGGCGTATCTATTATTCTGTATATAAACCCCACCCTGAACCCCTCGATTAGATTCCAGTCTGTAACTCCCTCCCGGGGTATCTGTTACTCTGTATATAAACCCCACCCCGAACCCCTCGATCAGATTCCAGTCTGTAACTCCCTCCCGGGGGTATCTGTTATTCGGTATATAAGCCCCACTCTGAACCCCTCGATTAGATTCCAGTCTGTAACTCCCTCCTGCGGTATCTGTTAGTCTGTATATAAACCCCACCCCGAACCCCTCGATCAGATTCCACTCTGTAACTCCCTCCCGGGGTATCTGTTATTCTCTATATAAACCCCACCCCGAACCCCTCGATCAGATTCCACTCTGTAACTCCCTCCCGGGGTATCTGTTATTCTGTAGATAAACCACCCTGAACCCCTCGATTAGATTCCAGTCTGTTACTCCCTCCCGCGTATCTGTTATTCTGTATATAAACCCCACCCCTAACCCCTCGATTAGATTCCAGTCTGTAACTCCCTCCCGGGGTATCTGTTATTCTGTATATACCCCACCCCAAACCCCTCAATTAGATTCCAGTCTGTAACTCCCTCCCGGGGTATCTGTTATTCTGTATATAAACCCCACCCCTAACCCCTCGATTAGATTCCAGTCTGTAACTCACTCCCGGGGTGTCTGTTATTCTGTATATAAACCCCACCCTGAACCCCTCGATTAGATTCCAGTCTGTAACTCCCTCCCGGGGTATCTGTTATTCTGTATATAAGCCCCACCCTGAACCCCTCAATTAGATTCCAGAGTGTAACTCCCTCCCGGGTATCTGTTATTCTGTATATAAACCACCCCGAACCACTCGATTAGATTCCAGTCTGTAACTCCCTCCCGGGGTATCTGTTATTCTGTATATAAACCACCCTGAACCCCTCGATTCGATTCCAGTCTGTAGCTCCCTCCCGGGGTATCTGTTATTCTGTATATAAGCCCCACCCTGAACCCCTCGATTAGATTCCAGTCTGTAACTCCCTCCCCGGGGTATCTGTTATTCTGTATATAAACCCCACCCCGAACCCCTCGATTAGATTCCAGTCTGTAACTCCCTCCCGGAGTGTCTGTTATTCTGTATAAAAACCACACCAAACCCTTCGATTAGATTCCAGTATGTAACTCCCTCCCGGGGGATCTGTTATTCTGTATATAAACCACTCTGAACCCCTCGATTAGATTCCAGTCTGTAACTCCCTCCCGGGGTATCTGTTATTCTGTATATAAACCCCACCCCGAACCCCTCGATTAGATTCCAGTCTGTAACTCCCTCCCGGGATATCTGTTATTCTGTATATAAACCCCACCCCAAACCCCTCGATTAGATTTTAGTCTGTAACTCCCTCCCGGGGTATCTGTTATTCTGTATATAAACCCCACCCCGAACCCCTCGATTAGATTCCAGTCTGTAACTCCCTCCCGGGGTATCTGTTATTCTGTATATAAACCCCACCCCGAACCCCTCGATTAGATTCCAGTCTGTAACTCCCTCCCGGGGTATTTGTTATTCTGTATATAAACCCCCCCGATCCTTTCGATTAGATTCCAGTCTGTAACTCCCTCCCGGGGTATCTGTTATTCTGTATATAAACCCCACCCCGAACCCCTCGATTAGATTCCAGTCTGTAACTCCCTCCCGGGGTATCTGTTATTCTGTATATAAACCACCTCGAACCCCTCGATTAGATTCCAGTCTGTAACTCCCTCCCGGGGTATCTGTTATTCTGTATATAAATCACCCCGAACCCCTCGATTAGATTCCAGTCTGTAACTCCCTCCCGGGGTATCTGTTATTCCGTACATAAACCACCCCGAACCCCTCGATTAGATTCCAGTCTGTAACTCCCTCCCGGGGTATCTGTTATTCTGTATATAAACCACCCCGAACCCCTCGATTAGATTCCAGTCTGTAACTCCCTCCCGGGGTGTCTGTTATTCTGTATATAAACCCCACCCAGAACCCCTCGATTAGATTCCAGTCTGTAACTCCCTCCCGGGGTATCTGTTATTCTGTATATAAACCCCACGACGAAGCCCTCGATTAGATTCCAGTCTGTAACTCCCTCCCCGGGGTATCTGTTATTCTGTATATAAACCCCACCCCGAACCCCTCGATTAGATTCCAGTCTGGAACTCCCTCCCGGGGTATCTGTTATTCTGTATATAAACCCCCCCCCGAACCCCTCAATTAGATTCCAGTCTGTTATTCCCTCCCGGGGTATCTGTTATTCTGTATGTACAACCCCCCGAACCCCTTGATTTGACTCCAGTCTGTAACACGCTCCCCGGGGTATCTATTATTCTGTATATAAACCCCACCCCGAACCCCTCGATTAGATTCCAGTCTGTAACTCCCTCCCGCGTATCTGTTATTCTGTATATAAACGCCCCCCAAACCCCTTGATTAGATTCCAGTCTGTATCACCCTGCCCGGCGTATCTATTATTCTGTATATAAACCCCACCCTGAACCCCTCGATTAGATTCCAGTCTGGAACTCCCTCCCGGATATCTGTTATTCTGTATATAAGCCCCACCCTGAACCCCTCCATTAGATTCCAGTGTGTAATTCCCTCCCGGGGTATCTGTTATTCTGTATATAAACTACCCCGAACCCCTCGATTAGATTCCAGTCTGTAACTCCCTCCCGGGGTATCTGTTATTCTGTATATAAACCCCACCCCGAACCCCTCGATTAGATTCCAGTCTGTAACTCCCTCCCCGGGGTATCATTTTATTCTGTATATTAGCCCCACCCTGAACCCCTCAATTAGATTCCAGTCTGTAACTCCCTCTCGGGGTATCTGTTATTCAGTATATAAACCACCCCGAACCCGTCGATTAGATTCCAGTCTGTAACTCCCTCCCCGGCGTATCTATTATTCTGTATATAAGCCCCACCCTGAACCCCTCGATTAGATTCCAGTCTGTAACTCCCTCCCCGGCGTATCTATTATTCTGTATATAAACCCCACCCCGAACCACACGATTAGATTCCAGTCTGTAACTCCCTCCCCGGGGTATCTGTTATTCTGTATATAAGCCCCACCCTGAACCCCTCGATTAGATTCCAGTCTGTAACTCCCTCCCCGGGGTATCTGTTATTCTGTATATAAACCCCACCCAGAACCCCTCGATTAGATTCCAGTCTGTAACTCCCTCCCCGGGGTATCTGTTATTCTGTATATAAGCCCCACCCTGAACCCCTCGATTAGATTTTAGTCTGTAACTCCCACCCGGCGTATCTGTTATTCTGTACATAAAACACCCCGAACAACTCGATTAGATTCCAGTCTGTAACTCCCTCCCGTGGTATCTGTTATTCTGTACATAAACCCCACCCCGAACCCCTCAAAGCGATTCCAGTCTGTAACTCCCTCCCGGTGTATCTGTTATTCTGTATATAAACCCCACCCTGAACCCCTCGATTGGATTCCAGTCTGTAACTCCCTCCCGGGGTATCCGTTATTCTGTATATAAACCAACCCGAAACCCCCGATTAGATTTCAGTCTGTAACTCCCTCCCGGGGTATCTGTTATTCTGTATATAAACCCCCCCAAACCCCTCAATTAGATTCCAGTCTGTAACTCCCTCCCGGGGTATCTGTTATTCTGTATATAAACCCCCCCAAACCCCTCAATTAGATTCCAGTCTGTAACTCCCTCCCGGGGTGTCTGTTATTCTGTATATTAACCACCCCGAACCCCTCGATTAGATTTTAGCCTGTAACTCCCTCGCGGGGTATCTCTTATTCTGTATATAAACCACCCCGAACCCGTCGATTAGATTCCAGTCTGTAACTCCCTCCCGGGGTATCTGTTATTCTGTATATAAACCCCCCCCCAAACCCCTTGATTAGACTCCAGTCTGTAACACCCTCCCCGGCGTATCTATTATTCTGTATATAAACCCCACCCCAAACCCCTCGATTAGATTTTAGTCTGTAACTCCCTCCCGGGGTATCTGTTATTCTGTATATAAACCCCACCCCGAACCCCTCGATTAGATTCCAGTCTGTAACTCCCTCCCGGGGTATCTGTTATTCTGTATATAAACCCCACCCCGAACCCCTCGATTAGATTCCAGTCTGTAACTCCCTCCCGGGGTATTTGTTATTCTGTATATAAACCCCCCCGATCCTTTCGATTAGATTCCAGTCTGTAACTCCCTCCCGGGGTATCTGTTATTCTGTATATAAACCCCACCCCGAACCCCTCGATTAGATTCCAGTCTGTAACTCCCTCCCGGGGTATCTGTTATTCTGTATATAAACCACCCCGAACCCCTCAATTAGATTCCAGTCTGTAACTCCCTCCCGGGGTATCTGTTATTCTGTATATAAATCACCCCGAACCCCTCGATTAGATTCCAGTCTGTAACTCCCTCCCGGGGTATCTGTTATTCCGTACATAAACCACCCCGAACCCCTCGATTAGATTCCAGTCTGTAACTCCCTCCCGGGGTATCTGTTATTCTGTATATAAACCACCCCGAACCCCTCGATTAGATTCCAGTCTGTAACTCCCTCCCGGGGTGTCTGTTATTCTGTATATAAACCCCACCCAGAACCCCTCGATTAGATTCCAGTCTGTAACTCCCTCCCGGGGTATCTGTTATTCTGTATATAAACCCCACGACGAAGCCCTCGATTAGATTCCAGTCTGTAACTCTCTCCCCGGGGTATCTGTTATTCTGTATATAAACCCCACCCCGAACCCCTCGATTAGATTCCAGTCTGTAACTCCCTCCCGGGGTATCTGTTATTCTGTATATAAACTACCCCGAACCCCTCGATTAGATTCCAGTCTGTAACTCCCTCCCGGGGTATCTGTTATTCTGTATATAAACCCCACCCCGAACCCCTCGATTAGATTCCAGTCTGTAACTCCCTCCCCGGGGTATCATTTTATTCTGTATATAAGCCCCACCCTGAACCCCTCAATTAGATTCCAGTCTGTAACTCCCTCTCGGGGTATCTGTTATTCTGTATATAAACCCCACCCCGAACCCCTCAATTAGATTCCAGTCTGTAACTCCCTCCTGGGGTGTCTGTTATTCTGAATATAAACCACCCCGAACCCCTCGATTAGATTTTAGTCTGTAACTCCCTCCCGGGGTATCTGTTATTCTGTATATAAACCCCACCCCGAACCCGTCGATTAGATTCCAGTCTGTAACTCCCTCCCCGGCGTATCTATTATTCTGTATATAAACCCCACCCCGAACCACACGATTAGATTCCAGTCTGTAACTCCCTCCCCGGGGTATCTGTTATTCTGTATATAAGCCCCACCCTGAACCCCTCGATTAGATTCCAGTCTGTAACTCCCTCCCCGGGGTATCTGTTATTCTGTATATAAACCCCACCCAGAACCCCTCGATTAGATTCCAGTCTGTAACTCCCTCCCCGGGGTATCTGTTATTCTGTATATAAGCCCCACCCTGAACCCCTCGATTAGATTTTAGTCTGTAACTCCCACCCGGCGTATCTGTTATTCTGTATATAAAACACCCCGAACAACTCGATTAGATTCCAGTCTGTAACTCCCTCCCGTGGTATCTGTTATTCTGTACATAAACCCCACCCCGAACCCCTCAAAGCGATTCCAGTCTGTAACTCCCTCCCGGTGTATCTGTTATTCTGTATATAAACCCCACCCTGAACCCCTCAATTGGATTCCAGTCTGTAACTCCCTCCCGGGGTATCTGTTATTCTGTATATAAACCAACCCGAACCCCTCGATTAGATTCCAGTCTGGAACTCCCTCCCGGGGTATCTGTTATTCTGTATATAAACCCCCCCGAACCCCTCGATTAGATTCCAGTCTGTAACTCCCTCCCGGGGTATCTGTTATTCTGTATATAAACCCCCCCAAACCCCTCAATTAGATTCCAGTCTGTAACTCCCTCCCGGGGTGTCTGTTATTCTGTATATTAACCACCCCGAACCCCTCGATTAGATTTTAGCCTGTAACTCCCTCGCGGGGTATCTCTTATTCTGTATATAAACCACCCCGAACCCGTCGATTAGATTCCAGTCTGTAACTCCCTCCCGGGGTATCTGTTATTCTGTATATAAACCCCACCCCGAACCCCTCGATTAGATTCCAGTCTGTAACTCCCTCCCCGGGGTATCTGTTATTCTGTATATAAACCCCACCCCGAACCCCTCGATTAGATTCCAGTCTGTAACTCCCTCCTGCGGTATCTGTTAGTCTGTATATAAACCCCACCCTGAACCCCTCGATTAGATTCCAGTCTGTAACTCCCTCCCGGGGTATCTGTTATTCTGTATATAAACCCCACCCCGAACCCCTCGATTAGATTCCAGTCTGTAACTCACTCCCTGGGGTATCTGTTATTCTGTATATAAACCCCACCTTGAACCCCACGATTAGATTCCAGTCTGTAACTCCCTCCCGGGTATCTGTTATTCTGTATATAAACCCCACCCCGAACCCCTCGATTAGATTCCAGTCTGTAACTCCCTCCCGGGGGTATCTGTTATTCTGTATATAAGCCCCACCCTGAACCCCTCAATTAGATTCCAGTCTGTAACTCCCTCCCCGGTGTATCTGTTATTCTGTATATAAACCCCACCCCGAACCCCTCGATTAGATTCCAGTCTGTAACTCCCTCCCGTGATATCTGTTATTCTGTATATAAACCCCACCCCGAACCCCTCGATTAGATTCCAGCCTGTAACTCCCTCCCGGGGTATCTATTATTCTGTATATAAACCCCACCCCGAACCCCTCGATTAGATTCCAGTCTGTAACTCCCTCCCGGGGTATCTGTTATTCTGTATATAAACCACCCCGAATCCCTCGATTAGATTCCAGTCTGTAACACCCTCCCCGGGATATCTATTATTCTGTATATAAACCCCACCCCGAACCCCTCGATAAGATTCCAGTCTGTAACTCCCTCCCAGTATATCTGTTATTCTGTATATAAACCCCACCCCGAACCCCTCGATTAGATTTTAGTTTGTAACTCCCTCCCGGGGTATCTGTTATTCTGTATATAAACCCCACCCCAAACCCCTCGATTAGATTCCAGTCTGTAACTCCCTCCCGGGGTATCTGTTATTCTGCATATAAACCCCCCCGATCCTCTCGATTAGATTCCAGTCTGTAACTCCCTCCCGGGGTATCTGTTATTCTGTATATAAACCCCACCCCGAACCCCTCGATTGGATTCCAGTCTGTAACTCCCTCCCGGGGTATCTGTTATTCTGTATATAAACCACCCCGAACCCCTCGATTAGATTCCAGTCTGTAACTCCCTCCCGGGGTATCTGTTATTCTGTATATAAACCCCACCCCGAGCCCCTCGATTAGATTCCAGTCTGTAACTCCCTCCCGGGGTATCTGTTATTCTGTATATAAACCACCCCGAACCCCTCGATTAGATTCCAGTCTGTAACTCCCTCCCGGGGTATCTGTTATTCTGTATATAAACCACCCCGAACCCCTCGATTAGATTCCAGTCTGTAACTCCCTCCCGGGGTATCTGTTATTCTGTATATAAACCCCACGACGAAGCCCTCGATTAGATTCCAGTCTGTAACTCCCTCCCGGGGTGTCTGTTATTCTGTATATAAACCCCACCCAGAACCCCTCGATTAGATTCCAGTCTGTAACTCCCTCCCGGGGTATCTGTTATTCTGTATATAAACCCCACCCCAAACCCCTCGATAAGAATTTAGTCTGTAACTCCCTCCCCGGGGTATCTGTTATTCTGTATATAAACTACCCCGAACCCCTCGATTAGATTCCAGTCTGTTATTCCCTCCCGGGGTATCTGTTATTCTGTATGTACAACCCCCCGAACCCCTCGATTAGGCTCCAGTCTGTAACACCCTCCCCGGGGGTATCTATTATTCTGTATATAAACCCCACCCCGAACCCTTCGATTAGATTCCAGTCTGTAACTCCCTCCCAGTGTATGTGTTATTCTGTATATAAACCCCCACTAAACCCCTTGATTAGACTCCAGTCTGTAACACCCTCCCCGGGGTATCTATTATTCTGTATATAAACCCCACCCCGAACCCCTCGATTAGATTCCAGTCTGTAACACCCTCCCGGGGTATCTGTTATTCTGTATATAAACCACCCCGAACCCCTCGATTAGATTCCAGTCTGTAACTCCCTCCCGGGGTATCTGTTATTCTGTATATAAACCCCACCCTGAACCCCTCGATTAGATTCCAGTCTGTAACTCCCTCCCGGGTATCTGTTATTCTGTATATAAACCCCACCCCGAACCCCTTGATTAGATTCCAGTCTGTAACTCCCTCCCGGTGTATCTGTTATTCTGTATATAAACCACCCCGAACCCCTCGATTAGATTCCAGTCTGTAACTCCCTCCCGGGGTATCTGTTATTCTGTATATAAACCACCCTGAACCCCTCGATTAGATTCCAGTCTGAAACTCTCTCCCAGGGTATCTATTATTCTGTATATAAACCCCACCCCGAACCCCTCGATTAGATTCCAGTCTGTAACTCCCTCCCGGGTATCTGTTATTCTGTATATAAACCCCACCCCGAACCCTCGATTAGATTCCAGTCTGTAACTCCCTCCCGGGGTATCTGTTATTCTGTATATAAACCACCCTGAACCCCTCGATTACATTCCAGTGTGTAACTCCCTCCGGGGTATCTGTTATTCAGTATATAAACCCCACCCTAAACCCCTCGATTAGATTCCAGTCTGTAACTCCCTCCCGGGGTATCTGTTATTCTGTATATAAACCACCCTGAACCCCTCGATTAGATTCCAGTCTGTAACTCCCTCACAGTGTATCTGTTATTCTGTATATAAGCCCCACCCTGAACCCCTCAATTCGATTCCAGTGTGTAACTCCCTCCCGGGTATCTGTTATTCTGTAAATAAACCCCACCCCGAAACCCTCGATTAGATTCCAGTCTGGAACTCCCTCCCGGGTATCTGTTATTCTGTATACAAGCCCCACCCTGAACCCCTCAATTAGATTCCAGTGTGTAACTCCCTCCCGGGGTATCTGTTATTCTGTATATAAACCACCCCGAACCCCTCGATTAGATTCCAGTCTGTAACTCCCTCCCGGGGTATCTGTTATTCTGTATATAAACCCCACCCCGAACCCCTCGATTAGATTCCAGTCTGTAACTCCCTCCCCGGGGTATCTGTTATTCTGTATATAAACCCCACCCCGAACCCCTCGATTAGATTCCAGTCTGTAACTCCCTCCCCGGGGTATCATTTTATTCTGTATATAAGCCCCACCCTGAACCCCTCAATTAGATTCCAGTCTGTAACTCCCTCTCGGGGTATCTGTTATTCTGTATACAAACCCGACCCTGAACCCCTCGATTAGATTCCAGTCTGTAACTCCCTCCTGCGGTATCTGTTATTCTGTATATAAACCCCACCCCGAACCCCTCGAATAGATTCCAGTCTGTAACTCCCTCTCGGGGTATCTGTTATTCTGTATATAAACCCGACCCTGAAACCCTCGATTAGATTCCAGTCTGTAACTCCCTCCTGCGGTATCTGTTATTCTGTATATAAACCCCACCCTGAACCCCTCGATTAGATTCCAGTCTGTAACTCCCTCTCGGGGTGTCTGTTATTCTGTATATAAACCCCACCCAGAACCCCTCGATTAGATTCCAGTCTGTAACTCCCTCCCGGGGTATCTGTTATTCTGTATATAAACCCCACCCCAAACCCCTCGATAAGAATTTAGTCTGTAACTCCCTCCCCGGGGTATCTGTTATTCTGTATATAAACTACCCCGAACCCCTCGATTAGATTCCAGTCTGTTATTCCCTCCCGGGGTATCTGTTATTCTGTATGTACAACCCCCCGAACCCCTCGATTAGGCTCCAGTCTGTAACACCCTCCCCGGGGGTATCTATTATTCTGTATATAAACCCCACCCCGAACCCTTCGATTAGATTCCAGTCTGTAACTCCCTCCCAGTGTATGTGTTATTCTGTATATAAACCCCCACTAAACCCCTTGATTAGACTCCAGTCTGTAACACCCTCCCCGGGGTATCTATTATTCTGTATATAAACCCCACCCCGAACCCCTCGATTAGATTCCAGTCTGTAACACCCTCCCGGGGTATCTGTTATTCTGTATATAAACCACCCCGAACCCCTCGATTAGATTCCAGTCTGTAACTCCCTCCCGGGGTATCTGTTATTCTGTGTATAAACCCCACCCTGAACCCCTCGATTAGATTCCAGTCTGTAACTCCCTCCCGGGTATCTGTTATTCTGTGTATAAACCCCACCCCGAACCCCTTGATTAGATTCCAGTCTGTAACTCCCTCCCGGTGTATCTGTTATTCTGTATATAAACCACCCCGAACCCCTCGATTAGATTCCAGTCTGTAACTCCCTCCCGGGGTATCTGTTATTCTGTATATAAACCACCCTGAACCCCTCGATTAGATTCCAGTCTGAAACTCTCTCCCAGGGTATCTATTATTCTGTATATAAACCCCACCCCGAACCCCTCGATTAGATTCCAGTCTGTAACTCCCTCCCGGGTATCTGTTATTCTGTATATAAACCCCACCCCGAACCCTCGATTAGATTCCAGTCTGTAACTCCCTCCCGGGGTATCTGTTATTCTGTATATAAACCACCCTGAACCCCTCGATTACATTCCAGTGTGTAACTCCCTCCGGGGTATCTGTTATTCAGTATATAAACCCCACCCTAAACCCCTCGATTAGATTCCAGTCTGTAACTCCCTCCCGGGGTATCTGTTATTCTGTTTTTCAACCACCCTGAACCCCTCGATTAGATTCCAGTCTGTAACTCCCTCACAGTGTATCTGTTATTCTGTATATAAGCCCCACCCTGAACCCCTCAATTCGATTCCAGTGTGTAACTCCCTCCCGGGTATCTGTTATTCTGTAAATAAACCCCACCCCGAACCCCTCGATTAGATTCCAGTCTGGAACTCCCTCCCGGGTATCTGTTATTCTGTATACAAGCCCCACCCTGAACCCCTCAATTAGATTCCAGTGTGTAACTCCCTCCCGGGGTATCTGTTATTCTGTATATAAACCACCCCGAACCCCTCGATTAGATTCCAGTCTGTAACTCCCTCCCGGGGTATCTGTTATTCTGTATATAAACCCCACCCCGAACCCCTCGATTAGATTCCAGTCTGTAACTCCCTCCCCGGGGTATCTGTTATTCTGTATATAAACCCCACCCCGAACCCCTCGATTAGATTCCAGTCTGTAACTCCCTCCCCGGGGTATCATTTTATTCTGTATATAAGCCCCACCCTGAACCCCTCAATTAGATTCCAGTCTGTAACTCCCTCTCGGGGTATCTGTTATTCTGTATACAAACCCGACCCTGAACCCCTCGATTAGATTCCAGTCTGTAACTCCCTCCTGCGGTATCTGTTATTCTGTATATAAACCCCACCCCGAACCCCTCGATTAGATTCCAGTCTGTAACTCCCTCTCGGGGTATCTGTTATTCTGTATATAAACCCGACCCTGAAACCCTCGATTAGATTCCAGTCTGTAACTCCCTCCTGCGGTATCTGTTATTCTGTATATAAACCCCACCCTGAACCCCTCGATTAGATTCCAGTCTGTAACTCCCTCTCGGGGTATCTGTTATTCTGTATATAAACCCCACCCTGAAACCCTCGATTAGATTCCAGTCTGTAACTCCCTCCTGCGGTATCTGTTATTCTGTATATAAACCCCACCCTGAACCCCTCGATTAGATTCCAGTCTGTAACTCCCTCCTGCGGTATCTGTTATTCTGTATATAAACCCCACCCTGAACCCCACGATTAGATTCCAGTCTGTAACTCCCTCCCCAGGTATCTGTTATTCTGTATATAAACCCCACCCAGAACCCCTCGATTAGATTCCAGTCTGTAACTCCCTCCCAGGGTATCTGTTATTCTGTATATACCCCACCCCCAACCCCTCGATTTGATTCCAGTCTGTAACTCCCTCCCGGGGTATCTGTTGTTCAGTATATAAACCACCCTGAACCCCTCGATTAGATTCCAGTCTGTAACTCCCTCCCGCGGTATCTGTTATTCTGTATATAAACTACCCCGAACCCCTCGATTAGATTCCAGTCTGTAACTCCCTCCCGTGGTATCTGTTATTCTGTACATAAACCCCACCCCGAACCCCTCAAAGCGATTCCAGTCTGTAACTCCCTCCCGGTGTATCTGTTATTCTGTATATTAACCACCCTGAACCCCTCGATTATATTCCAGTCTGTAACTCCCTCCCGAAAGTATCTGTTATTCTGTATATAAACCCCCCCAAACCCCTCAATTAGATTCCAGTCTGTAACTCCCTCCCGGGGTATCTGTTATTCTGTATATAAACCCCACCCCGAACCCCACGATTAGATTCCAGTCTGTAACTCCCTCCCCAGGTATCTGTTATTCTGTATATAAACCCCACCCAGAACCCCTCGATTAGATTCCAGTCTGTAACTCCCTCCCGGGGTGTCTGTTACTCTGTATATAAACCCCACCCCGAACCCCTCGATTAGATTTTAGTCTGTTACTCCCTCCCGGGGTATCTGTTATTCTGTATATTAACCACCCCGAACCCGTCGATTAGATTCCAGTCTGTAACTCCCTCCCGGGATATCTGTTATTCTGTATATAAACCCCCCCCAAACCCCTTGATTAGACTCCAGTCTGTAACACCCTCCCCGGCGTATCTATTATTCTGTATATAAACCCCACCCTGAACCCCTCGATTAGATTCCAGTCTGTAACTCCCTCCCGGTGTATCTGTTCCTCTGTATATAAACCCCACCCCGAACCCCTCGATTAGATTCCAGTCTGTAACTCCCTCCCGGGGGTATCTGTTATTCGGTATATAAGCCCCACCCTGAACCCCTCAATTAGATTCCAGTCTGTAACTCCCTCCCCGGGGTATCTGTTATTCTATGTATAAACCCGACCCTGAACCCCTCGATTAGATTCCAGTCTGTAACTCCCTCCTGCGGTATCTGTTAGTCTGTATATAAACCCCACCCCGAACCCCTCGATCAGATTCCACTCTGTAACTCCCTCCCTGGGTATCTGTTATTCTCTATATAAACCCCGCCCCGAACCCCTCGATTAGATTCCAGTCTGTAACTCCCTCCCGGGATATCAGTTATTCTGTATTTAAACCCCACCGTGAACCCCTCGATTAGATTCCAGCCTGTAACTCACTCCCGTGTATGTGTTCTTCTGTATATAAACCCCACCCCGAACCCCTCGATTAGATTCCAGTCTGTAACTCCCTCCCCGGGGTATCTGTTATTCTGTATATAAACCCTACCCCGAACCCCTCGATTAGATTCCAGTCTGTAACTCCCTCCCGGGGTATCTGTTATTCTGTATATAAACCACCCTGAACCCCTCGATTAGATTCCAGTCTGTAACTCCCTCCCGCGTATCTGTTATTCTGTATATAAACCCCACCCCTAACCCCTCGATTAGATTCCAGTCTGTAACTCCCTCCCGGGGTATCTGTTATTCTGTATATACCCCACCCCAAACCCCTCAATTAGATTCCAGTCTGTAACTCCCTCCCGGGGTATCTGTTATTCTGTATATAAACCACCCCAAACCCCTCAATTAGATTCCAGTCTGTAACTCCCTCCCGGGGTATCTGTTATTCTGTATATAAACCCCACCCTGAACCCCTCGATTAGATTCCAGTCTGTAACTCACTCCCGGGGTGTCTGTTATTCTGTATATAAACCCCACCCTGAACCCCTCGATTAGATTCCAGTCTGTAACTCCCTCCTGGGGTATCTGTTATTCTGTATATAAGCCCCACCCTGAACCCCTCAATTAGATTCCAGAGTGTAACTCCCTCCCGGGTATCTGTTATTCTGTATATAAACCACCCCGAACCCCTCGATTAGATTCCAGTCTGTAACTCCCTCCCGGGGTATCTGTTATTCTGTATATAAACCACCCTGAACCCCTCGATTCGATTCCAGTCTGTAGCTGCCTCCCGGGGTATCTGTTATTCTGTATATAAGCCCCACCCTGAACCCCTCGATTAGATTCCAGTCTGTAACTCCCTCCCGGTGTATCTGTTATTCTGTATATAAACCCCACCCCGAACCCCTCGATTAGATTCCAGTCTGTAACTCCCTCCCGGGGTATCTGTTATTCTGTATATAAATCACCCCGAACCCCTCGATTAGATTCCAGTCTGTAACTCCCTCCCGGGGTATCTGTTATTCTGTATGTACAACCCCCCGTACCTCTCGATTAGACACCAGTCTGTAACACCCTCCCCGGGATATCTATTACTCTATATATAAACCACACTCCGAACCCCTCGATTAGATTTTAGCCTGTAACTCCCTCCCGGGGTATCTGTTATTCTGTATATAAACCCCACCCCGAACCTGTCGATAAGATTCCAGTCTGTAACTCCCTCCCGGGGTATCTGTTATTCTGCATATAAACCCCACCCCGAACCCCTCGATTAGATTCCAGTCTGTAACTCCCTCCCGGGGTATTTGTTATTCTGTATATAAACCCCCCCGATCCTTTCGATTAGATTCCAGTCTGTAACTCCCTCCCGGGGTATCTGTTATTCTGTATATAAACCCCACCCCGAACCCCTCGATTAGATTCCAGTCTGTAACTCCCTCCCGGGGTATCTGTTATTCTGTATATAAATCACCCCGAACCCCTCGATTAGATTCCAGTCTGTAACTCCCTCCCGGGGTATCTGTTATTCCGTACATAAACCACCCCGAACCCCTCGATTAGATTCCAGTCTGTAACTCCCTCCCGGGGTATCTGTTATTCTGTATATAAACCACCCCGAACCCCTCGATTAGATTCCAGTCTGTAACTCCCTCCCGGGGTGTCTGTTATTCTGTATATAAACCCCACCCAGAACCCCTCGATTAGATTCCAGTCTGTAACTCCCTCCCGGGGTATCTGTTATTCTGTATATAAAACCCACGACGAAGCCCTCGATTAGATTCCAGTCTGTAACTCCCTTCCCGGGGTGTCTGTTATTCTGTATATAAACCACCCCAAACCCCTCGATTAGAATTTAGTCTGTAACTCCCTCCCCGGGGTATCTGTTATTCTGTATATAAACTACCCCGAACCCCTCGATTAGATTCCAGTCTGTTATTCCCTCCCAGTGTATCTGTTATTCTGTATATAAACCCCCCCTAAACCCCTTGATTAGACTCCAGTCTGTAACACCCTCCCCGGGGTATCTATTATTCTGTATATAAACCCCACCCCGAACCCCTCGATAAGATTCCAGTCTGTAACACCCTCCCCTGGGTATCTGTTATTCTGTATATAAACCCCACCTTGAACCCCACGATTAGATTCCAGTCTGTAACTCCCTCCCGGTGTATCTGTTATTCTGTATATAAACCCCACCCCGAACCCCTCGATTAGATTCCAGTCTGTAACTCCCTCCCGGGGTATCTGTTATTCTGTATATAAACCACCCCGAACCCCTCGATTAGATTCCAGTCTGTAACTCCCTCCCGGTGTATCTGTTATTCTGTATATAAACCACCCTGAACCCCTCGATTAGATTCCAGTCTGTAACTCCCTCCCGGGTATCTGTTATTCTGTATATAAACCACCCTGAACCCCTCGATTACATTCCAGTGTGTAACTCCCTCCGGGGTATCTGTTATTCAGTATATAACCCCACCCTAAACCCCTCGATTAGATTCCAGTCTGTAACTCCCTCCCGGGGTATCTGTTATTCTGTATATAAACCCCACCCCGAACCCCTCGATTAGATTCCAGTCTGTAACTCCCTCCCGGGGTATCTGTTATTCTGTATATAAACCACCCCGAACCCCTCGATTAGATTCCAGTCTGTAACTCCCTCCCGGGGTATCTGTTATTCTGTATATAAACCCCACCCCGAACCCCTCGATTAGATTCCAGTCTGTAACGCCCTCACAGTGTATCTGTTATTCTGTATATAAGCCCCACCCTGAACCCCTCAATTAGATTCCAGTGTGTAACTCCCTCCCGGGTATCTGTTATTCTGTAAATAAACCCCACCCCGAACCCCTCGATTAGATTCCTGTCTGTAACTCCCTCCCGGGGTATCTGTTATTCTATATATAAACCACCCCGAACCCCTTGATTAGATTCCAGTCTGTAACTCCCTCCCCGGGGTATCTGTTATTCTGTATATAACCACCCCGAACCCCTCGATTAGATTCCAGTCTGTAACTCCCTCCCGGGGTATCTGTTACTCTGTATATAAACCCCATCCCGAACCCCTCGATTAGATTCCACTCTGTAACTCCCTCCCGGGATATCTGTTATTCTGTGTATAAACCCCACCCCGAACCCCTCGATTAGATTCCAGTCTGTAACTCCCTCCCGGGGTATCTGTTATTCTGTATATAAACCACCCCGAACCCGTCGATTAGATTCCAGTCTGTAACTCCCTTCCGGGATATCTGTTATTCTGTATATAAACCCCCCCCAAACCCCTTGATTAGACTCCAGTCTGTAACACCCTCCCAGTGTATCTGTTATTCTGTATATAAACCCCACCCCGAACCCCATGATTAGATTCCAGTCTGTAACTCCCTCCCGGGGTATCTGTTATTCTGTATATAAACCCCACCCCGAACCCCATGATTAGATTCCAGTCTGTAACTCCCTCCCGGGGTATCTGTTATTCTGTATATAAACCCCACCCCGAACCCCTTGATTAGATTCCAGTCTGTAACTCCCTCCCGGGGTATCTGTTATTCTGTATATAAACCCCACCCCGAACCCCTTGATTAGATTCCAGTCTGTAACTCCCTCCCGTGGTATCTGTTATTCTGTACATAAACCCCACCCCGAACCCCTCGAAGCGATTCCAGTCTGTAACTCCCTCCCGGTGTATCTGTTATTCTGTATATAAACCACCCCGAACCCCTCGATTAGATTCCAGTCTGTAACTCCCTCCCGGGGTATCTGTTATTCTGTATATAAACCCCACCCCGAACCCGTCGATTAGATTCCAGTCTGTAACTCCCTCCCGGGGTATCTGTTATTCTGTATATAAACCACCCCGAACCCCTCGATTAGATTCCTGTCTGTAACTCCCTCCCGGGGTATCTGTTATTCTGTATATAAACCACCCCGAACCCCTCGATTAGATTCCTGTCTGTAACTCCCTCCCGGGGTATCTGTTATTCTGTATATAAACCACCCCGAACCCCTCGATTAGATTCCTGTCTGTAACTCCCTCCCGGGTATCTGTTATTCTGTATATAAACCACCCTGAACCCCTCGATTAGATTCCAGTCTGTAACTCCCTCCCTGGGTGTCTGTTATTCTGTATATAAACCCCACCCCGAACCCCTCGATTAGATTCCAGTCTGTAACTCCCTCCCGGGGTATCTGTTATTCTGTATATTAACCACCCCGAACCCTTCGATTAGATTCCAGTCTGTAACTCCCTCCCGGGGTATCTGTTATTCTGTATATAAACCCCACCCCGAACCCCTCGATTAGAATTTAGTCTGTAACTCCCTCCCCGGCGTATCTGTTATTCTGTATATTAACCACCCCGAACCCCTCGATTAGATTCCAGTCTGTAACTCCCTCCCGGGGTATCTGTTATTCTGTATATAAACCCCTCCCAAACCCCTTGATTAGATTCCAGTCTGTAACTCCCTCCCAGTGTATCTGTTATTCTGTATATAAACCCCACCCCGAACCCCTCGATTAGATTCCAGTCTGTAACTCCCTCCCAATGTATCTGTTATTCTGTATATAAACCTCACCCCGAACCCCACGATTAGATTCCAGTCTGTAACTCCCTCCCAGTGTATCTGGTATTCTGTATATAAACCTCACCCCGAACCCCATGATTAGATTCCAGTCTGTAACTCCCTCCCGGCTATCTGTTATTCTGTATATAAGCCCCACCCTGAACCCCTCAATTAGATTCCAGTGTGTAACTTCCTCCCCGGGGTATCTGTTATTCTGTATATAAACCACCCCGAACCCCTCGATTAGATTCCAGTCTGTAACTCCCTCCCGGGGTATCTGTTATTCTGTATATAAACCCCACCCCGAACCCCTCGATTAGATTCCAGTCTGTAACTCCCTCTCGGGGTATCTGTTATTCTGTATATAAACCCGACCCTGAACCCCTCGATTAGATTCCAGTCTGTAACTCCCTCCTGCGGTATCTGTTAGTCTGTATATAAACCCCACCCCGAACCCCTCGATTAGATTCCAATCTGTAACTCCCTCCCGGGGTATCTGTTATTCTGTATATAAACCACCCCGAACCCCTTGATTAGATTCCAGTCTGGAACACTCTCCCTGGGTATCGGTTATTCTGTATATAAACCAACCTGAACCCCTCGATCAGATTCCAATGTGTAACTCCCTCCCGGGATATCAGTTATTCTGTATTTAAACCCCACCCTGAACCCCTCGATTAGATTCCAGCCTGTCACTCCCTCCCGTGTATCTGTTATTCTGTGTATAAACCACCCCGAACCCCTCAATTAGATTCCAGTCTGTAACTCCCACCCGGCGTATCTGTTATTCTGTATATAAACCACTCCGAACCCCTCGATTAGATTCCAATCTGTAACTCCCTCCCGGGGTATCTGTTATTCTGTATATAAACCCCACCCCGAACCCCTCGATTAGATTCCAATCTGTAACTCCCTCCCGGGGTATCTGTTATTCTGTATATAAACCCCACCCTGAACCCCTCGATTAGATTCTAGTCTGTAACTCCCTCCCGGGGTGTCTGTTATTCTGTATATAAACCCCACCCTGAACCCCTCGATTAGATTCCACTCTGTAACTCCCTCCCGGGGTATCTGTTATTCTGTATATAAACCACCCCGAACCCCTCGATTAGATTCCAGTCTGTAACTCCCTCCTGGGGTATCTGTTATTCTGTATATAAACCCCACCCTGAACCCCTCGATTAGATTCCAGACTGCAACTCCCTCCCGGGGTATCTGTTATTCTGTATATAAACCACCCTGAACCCCTCGATTAGATTCCAGTCTGTAACTCCCTCCCGGGGTATCTGTTATTCTGTATATAAACCACCCCGAACCCCTCGATTAGATTCCAGTCTGTAACTCCCTCCCGGGGTATCTGTTATTGTGTATATAAACCCCACCCTGAACCCCTCGATTAGATTCCAGACTGTAACTCCCTCCCCGGGGTATCTGTTATTCTATAAAGTTTCCATTTCAACGAATTCCCTTCCCAGCTGCTTATCATCCTGAAATCCTTTGAAACATTGGCTGTCGCTGCCTCCAACTCCTCGGATTCCCTCCTTCCCGTCACACCTCCCACAAGCGTCCCATCTCATCGACGTAAACTGACGTGTCCCCTGGACTCTTGGAGCAATTTCGCTTGGCCAAGCCCCGTGATCTGCCCACCTTTGGAATGAAACCGGAACGCCCAGAGGAAACCCACGCAGACGTGGGGAGAATGTGCAAACCGCACACGGACGGTTGCCCCAAAGGTTGGAATTAAACCCAGCTCCCCGGCGCTGTGGGTGGTACCAGTTCCAACCACTGAACCACCAATCTGCCCTCGCCCTCTTCCACGAGGTCAAATGGTGCCAGGTCTTCGTCCAAGTTCATTCGAAGTCACAAACGTTCAGAGCGTGGTCTCTTGGTGGGGTGAAGTGTGAGGGAAACGCACAGGACCGCAGAGTTTATGGGCAGAGAGTTCAAAAGATCACGCAAACGGTGACCTGTTGAATAACAAGTCTCTGAGCATGGAATACTGCCTGCATTTCTGGTCTCCTTCCTGTCGGACAGATGTTGTGAAACCTGAAAGGGTTCAGAAAAGATTTACAAGGGGGTTGCCAGGGTTGGAGCTACAGGGAGAGGCTGAACGGGTTGGGGCTGTTTTCCCTGGAGCGTCGGAGGCTGAGGGGTGACCCTTATAGAGGTTTACAAAACTATGAGGGGGGCATGGAGAGGATAAATAGGCAAAGTCTTTTCCCCCCCCTGGGGTGGGGGAGTCCAGAACTAGAGGGGCAGAGGTTTAGGGTGAGAGGGGAAAGAGATAAAAGAGACCTAAGGGGCAACTTTTTCACCCAGAGGGTGGGACGTGTATGGAATGAGCTGCCAGAGGATGTGGTGGAGGCTGGTACAATGGCAACATTGAAGAGGCATTTGGATGGGTATGTGAATAGGAAGGGTTTGGAGGGATATGGGCCGGGTGCTGGCAGGTGGGGACTAGAAGGGGTTGGGATATCTGGGTCAGCGTGGACGGGTTGGGCCGAAGGGTCTGTTTCACAACATCTGTCCGACAGGAAGGAGACCAGAATTGCAGGCAGTATTCCATGCTCAGAGACTTGTTATTCAACAGGCCACCGTTTGCGTGATCTTTTGAACTCTCTGCCCATAAACTCTGCGGTCCTGTGCGTTTCCCTCCCACTTCACCCCACCAAGACACCACGCTCTGACAGTTTGGACATCTCTGTGACTCTCTGACCAAGGGTGTTGGACACTGTGAGCAAACAGCTGAATAACAAGCAAAGAGTTGACCTCAACTCTGATGAAATGAGGCAGAGAGATAATTACAACAAAAAAATAATAAAAAGGAAGTGGTGCTGGAGACAAACCAGATCGGTCTGCGAAGACAAACCAGACTCACTGGACTCGAAATGTTAACGCTGTATTTTTTTTTTTGGTCCGACCCACAGCAACCCCAAACCCCCCCCTCCCACTCCTGGCTTTACAACTTGCACAATTCTTTCGCTTTTTATTTGACTGGAATAACACGATAGGTATACCAGTCACCTGCCAAGGGTCTTCAAGCAATAAGTAATCCAAAATTCGACAAACCAATTAAGGTAGAGAGGTCGCCACAACTTATTGAGGCGATGGTGTCAAAACAGGACGTTTCGGAAGGTTTTTACAGATACACAACAGCGTAGTGCCATGTGACATGACCCCCAAGGACACAAGTGAGGCCGTCCTCATGGGATCTTGGGAACCCAGCTTGGCCCGGTGAATCTGTGCGGTCGTGTACCCCAAGGCCGCCTTGGAGGACGCTTACCCGAAGATCAGAGGCTGAACGGCCCCAGTCTGGCGATTATCGCGCGGCGCCCGTTACGGTGGGGTCACTGCTTGGACACCCTTCCGGAGGGTCGGCGTGGACTTGTCGGGCGAAGGTGACCTGTTTCCGCACCGTCGGGACTCGACGGTCCGTCCAGACTCCCTGGGGCTGGGGGCAGGGGGAGGATTCCTGTCCGCGGCACATGAAGTGGGGGACCTTGGTCAAGTCAGACCAGGACCTGTCGTGTATGTGGTGGGTAAGGTCCCCACATGGGGTCGGGCAGTGCCCACGTCGATCAGCTGACGCGTCCTTGCAGAGCCGAGAGAGTGTGGCTGGAAAAGCACAGCAGGTCAGGCAGCATCCGAGGAGCAGGAGGCTCACTTCAAATCACAAATCCTCACCCTCCTGTTCCCCTCCCTCCCTCCCTATCTCCCTCACCCTCCTGTTCCAATCCCTCCCTCCCTATCTCCCTCACCCTCCTGTTCCCCTCCCTCCCTCCCTATCTCCCTCACCCTCCTACACTCCTCACCCTCCTGTTCCAATCCCTCCCTCCCTATCTCCCTCACCCTCCTGTTCCATTCGGTCCCTCCCTATCTCCCTCACCCTCCTGTTCCAACCCCTCCCTCCCTATCTCCCTCACCCTCCTGTTCCAATCCCTCCCTCCCTATCTCCCTCACCCTCCTGTTCCAACCCCTCCCTCCCTATCTCCCTCCCCCTCCTGTTCCAATCCCTCCCTCCCTATCTCCCTCACCCTCCTGTTCCATTCGCTCCCTCCCTATCTCCCTCACCCTCCTGTTCCAATCCCTCCCTATCTCCCTCACCCTCCTGTTCCAATCCCTCCCTCCCTATCTCCCTCACCCTCCTACACTCCTCACCCTCCTGTTCCAATCCCTCCCTCCCTATCTCCCTCACCCTCCTGTTCCAATCCCTCCCTCCCTATCTCCCTCACCCTCCTACACTCCTCACCCTCCTGTTCCAATCCCTCCCTCCCTATCTCCCTCACCCTCCTGTTCCAATCCCTCCCTCCCTATCTCCCTCACCCTCCTGTTCCAATCCCTCCCTCCCTATCTCCCTCACCCTCCGACAACCCTCACCCTCCTGTTCCGATCCCTCCCTCCCTATCTCCCTCACCCTCCTGTTCCAATCACTCCCTCCCTATCTCCCTCACCCTCCTACACTCCTCACCCTCCTGTTCCAATCCCTCCCTCCCTATCTCCCTCACCCTCCTGTTCCAATCCCTCCCTCCCTATCTCCCTCACCCTCCTGTTCCAATCCCTCCCTCCCTATCTCCCTCACCCTCCTGTTCCGATCCCTCCCTCCCTATCTCCCTCACCCTCCTGTTCCGATCCCTCCCTCCCTATCTCCCTCACCCTCCTGTTCCAATCCCTCCCTCCCTATCTCCCTCACCCTCCTGTTCCAATCCCTCCCTCCCTATCTCCCTCACCCTCCTGTTCCCATCCCTCCCTCCCTATCTCCCTCACCCTCCTGTTCCAATCCCTCTCTCCCTCTCTCCCTCACCCTCCTACACTCCTCACCCTCCTGTTCCAATCCCTCCCTCCCTATCTCCCTCACCCTCCTACAACCCTCACCCTCCTGTTCCAATCCCTCCCTCCCTATCTCCCTCACCCTCCTGTTCCAATCCCTCCCTCCCTATCTCCCTCACCCCCTACAACCCTCACCCTCCTGTTCCAATCCCTCCCTCCCTATCTCCCTCACCCTCCTGTTCCAATCCCTCCCTCCCTATCTCCCTCACCCTCCTACACTCCTCACCCTCCTGTTCCAATCCCTCCCTCCCTATCTCCCTCATCCTCCTGTTCCAATCCCTCCCTCCCTATCTCCCTCACCCTCCTGTTCCAATCCCTCCCTCCCTATCTCCCTCACCCTCCTGTTCCAATCCCTCCCTCCCTATCTCCCTCACCCTCCTACACCCCTCACCCTCCTGTTCCAATCCCTCCCACCCTATCTCCCTCATCCTCCTGTTCCAATCCCTCCCTCCCTATCTCCCTCACCCTCCTGTTCCAATCCCTCCCTCCCTATCTCCCTCACCCTCCTGTTCCAATCCCTCCCTCCCTATCTCCCTCACCCTTCTGTTCCAATCCCTCCCTCCCTATCTCCCTCACCCTCCTGTTCCAATCCCTCCCTCCCTATCTCCCTCACCCTCCTGTTCCAATCCCTCCCTCCCTATCTCCCTCACCCTCCTACACTCCTCACCCTCCTGGTCCAATCCCTCCCTCCCTATCTCCCTCACCCTCCTGTTCCGATCCCTCCCTCCCTATCTCCCTCACCCTCCTGGTCCAATCCCTCCCTCCCTATCTCCCTCACCCTCCTGTTCCGATCCCTCCCTCCCTATCTCCCTCACCCTCCTGTTCCAATCCCTCCCTCCCTATCTCCCTCACCCTCCTGTTCCGATCCCTCCCTCCCTATCTCCCTCACCCTCCTGTTCCGATCCCTCCCTCCCTATCTCCCTCACCCTCCTGTTCCAATCCCTCCCTCCCTATCTCCCTCATCCTCCTGTTCCAATCCCTCCCTCCCTATCTCCCTCACCCTCCTGTTCCAATCCCTCCTTCCCTATCTCCCTCACCCTCCTGTTCCAATCCCTCCCTCCCTATCTCCCTCACCCTCCTGTTCCAATCCCTCCCTCCCTATCTTCCTCACCCTCCTGTTCCAATCCCTCCCTCCCTATCTCCCTCACCCTCCTACACTCCTCACCCTCCTGTTCCGATCCCTCCCTCTCTATCTCCCTCACCTCCTACACTCCTCACCCTCCTGTTCCAATCCCTCCCTCCCTATCTCCCTCACCCTCCTACACTCCTCACCCTCCTGTTCCAATCCCTCCCTCCCTATCTCCCTCACCCTCCTGTTCCAATCCCTCCCTCCCTCTCTCCCTCACCCTCCTGTTCCAATCCCTCCCTCCCTCTCTCCCTCACCCTCCTGTTCCAATCCCTCCCTCCCTATCTCCCTCACCCTCCTGTTCCAATCCCTCCCTCCCTATCTCCCTCACCCTCCTGTCCCAATCCCTCCCTCCCTATCTCCCTCACCCTCCTGTTCCAATCCCTCCCTCCCTATCTCCCTCACCCTCCTACACTCCTCACCCTCCTGTTCCAATCATAGAACATTCCAGTGCCGTATTGGCCCTTCGCCCCCTCGATAGTTCCACAGCTCGGGACAACAATCTGAAGCCCCCCCCAACCCACACTATTCCATTTCCGTCCATGTGCCTATCCAATGCCCATTTTAAAGCCCTTAAAGTTGGCAAGTCTCCTGCTGTTGCAGGCAGTGCATTCCACGGCCCTCCTACTCTCTGAGTAAAGACACTACCTCTGACATCTGTCCTATATCTATCACCCCTCAATTTAAAGCTATGTCCCCTCGTGTTAGTCATCACCATCCGAGGATAAAGCCTCTCACTGTCCCCCCTATCTAACCCTCTGATTATCTTATATGTCTCAATTAAGCCACTTCTCAACTTTCTCTCTAACTGTTGTGGTTCTGTTCGCCGAGCTGGGAATTTTTAACCATCCGTATACACGAACACCAACTAGCCACGAAACGACACGACCAGCTATCCTTAGTAGCCACACACGCAGACGACAAGCAACATGAATTCGACTGGGACAACACTACCATTATAGGGCAAACCAAACAGAGAACAGCCAGGGAATTCCTAGAGGCATGGCACTCATCCACAGACTCGATCAACAAACACATCGACCTGGACCCAATATACCGGCCACTACAGTGGACAGCTGGAACTGACAACCGGAAGCGGCAGAGACAGGCCACAATAAATGCCGGAGGAAACAGCACAGAAGCGCTTCACAGGAGGCTCCCAAGCACTGAGGATGTCACCTAGACAGGGGACGAAACGTTTGCAAGACAAATTCCCAGCTCGGCGAACAGAACCACAACAACGAGCACCCGAGCTACAAATCTTCTCCCAAACTTTGAACTTTTCTCTCGAACGAAAACAGCCTCAAGGCCCTCAGCTTTTCCTCATAAGACCGTCCCTCCAGACCAGACAACATCCTGGTAAATCTCCTCTGAACCCTTTCCAAAGCTTCCACGTCCTTCCTATAACGCGGTGACCAGAACTCTACACAATATTCCCAAGTGCGGCTGCACCAGAGTTTTGTACAGCTGCAGCATGACCTCATGGCTCCGAAACTCAATCCCTCTCCCAATAAAAGCTACCACACCATGCGCCTTCCTAACAAACCCTGCCAACTCTGGGCGGCAACTTTCAGGGATCTATGTACCTGGACACCAAAGATCTCTCTGCACATCCACGCGACCAAGAATCTTACCATTAGCCCAGGACTCTGCATTCCTGTTACTCCTTCCAAAGTGAGTCGTAATTAGATTAGATTACTTACAGTGTGGAAACAGGCCCTTCGGCCCAACAAGTCCACACCGACCCGCCGAAGCGCAACCCACCCATACCCCTACATTTACCCCTTACCTAACACTACGGGCAATTTAGCATGGCCAATTCACCTGACCTGCACATCTTTGGAGTGTGGGAGGAAACCGGAGCACCCGGAGGAAACCCACGCAGACACGGGGAGAACGTGCAAACTCCACACAGTCAGTCGCCTGAGGTGGGAATTGAACCCAGGTCTCTGGCGCTGTGAGGCAGCAGTGCCGCCCACCTCACACAGGAGGATGGGTTTGGGTTGGGGTTGGGGATGGGTTGGGGTTAGGGGTTTGGGTTAGGGGTTGGGTGGGGGTTTGGGTTGGGGTTAGGGGTTGGGGTTGGGGTTTGGGTTGGGGGGTTGGGGATGGGTTAGGGGTTTGGGTTGGGGTTAGGGTTGGGGATGGGGTTAGGGGTTTGGGTTGGGGATGGGTGGGGGTTTGGGTTGGGGTTGGGGATGGGTTGGGGTTAGGGGTTTGGGTTGGGATTGGGGATGGGTTGGGGTTAGAGGTTTGGGTTGGGGTTAGGGGTTTGGGTTGTGGATGGGGATGGGTTAGGGGTTTGGGGATCGGTTGGGGGTTTGGGTTGGGGTTGGGGATGGTTTGGGGGTTTGGGTTGGGGATGGGGATGGGTTAGGGGTTTGGGGATCGGTTGGGGGTTTGGGGATGGGTTGGGGGTTTGGGTTGGGGTTTGGGTTTGGGTTGGGGTTGGGGATCGGTTGGGGGTTTGGGTTGGGGATGGGGATGGGGTTAGGGGTTTGGGTTGGGGGTTGGCCGTTGGGGATTCGTCAGCTGAGGTGTGAGTGGGTCACCTCCCACTTTTCCGCATTGAACTCCATTTGCCGCCTCTCAAGCCCAGCTCCTGTTCTCCAGCCTCTGACCAGGAAAGGAAAGCAAATCCCCATCAGTGGCGACCTCCAAGTGAGGGGGAAGCTGTTGTCTCCTGCTTTCTATTTATATGTTTCCTTCTTTCTGATTGCAGTTCGAGGGGGCAGCCTCTAGGGGGTGGGTGGGGGGGGGGTGTGTAATTAGTTGGGGGGGGGGGAGTGGAGCAAATATCCATCAATAAAAATAACCCCCCCCCTTCAAAAAGCTCCCCTGAAGGCGCTGAATATCCTTCCCCCCCATTGCTCTGAACGGGGTTAATGGCGTCGCTCTCTACCCAGCGTGCCCCGCGAGCCTGCATACGCTCCGTCTCTTCCGAACGCGCGGGTGGAGGAGTGGGGAAGGAGGTGGGGGGGGGGACGCCGGGACGGTGGAGGAGTCCTCCCAGAGGCCTGCGCCGGGGCAGGCCGGGATACTGGAGGACCCTCCGGGCGGTTGGGCGAAGAGGGGGGGGAGCGCGCGCGCGGTGGCGGTTGGTGGAGGGAGGGAGGGAGGGAGGGGGAGGGGAGAGCTGTCCCGGTTCCGACAGGCGGAGGGGGTCAACCCGGGGTCAACCCGCCAACAACAACAACTGGGAGAGGGCGAGGGGCACCACGGGAAAAAAAAAACACCTCCCCCCCCCCCCCACAACAACAACAACAACAACAACAAAGGTCAACCCTTCCCCATGGCAACAGGGACCCCCCTCTTGGCCAATCATGTGAGTGTGTTATCTCATGGTGGGGGAGGGGTTAAAGGTCGAAGGTTGGGGAGAGGTTAGAGGTTTGGGATGGGGTTTGGGTTGAGGTTGGGCATGGGTTAGGGGTTAGGGGTTAGGGGTTGGGGTTGGGGTTGGGGTTGGGGTTGGGATGGGTTGGGGGTAGGGGTAGGGGTTGGGGATGGATTGGGGGTTGCGTTGAGTGTTTGGGTTTGGGGATGGGGATGGGGATGGATTGGGGATGGGGTTTGGGTTGGGGATGGGGATGGGGTTGGGGTTGGGGATGGGGATGGGGTTGGGGTTGGGGATGGGGTTGGGGTTGGGGATGGGGATGGGGTTGGGGTTTGGGTTGGGTTGGGGATGGGGTTGGGGTTGGGGATGGGGATGGGGTTGGGGTTGGGGTTGGGGTTGGGGTTGGGGTTTGGGTTGGGTTGGGGATGGGGTTGGGGTTGGGTTTGGGATGGGTTGGGGGTAGGGGTTGGGGATGGATTGGGGGTTGCGTTGAGTGTTTGGGTTGGGGATGGGGTTTGGGTTGGGGATGGGGTTTGGGTTGGGGTTGGGGATGGGTTGGGGGTAGGGGTTGGGGATGGATTGGGGGTTGCGTTGAGTGTTTGGGTTGGGGATGGGGTTTGGGTTGGGATGGGGATGGGGATGGGGATGGGGTTGGGGTTGGGGTTGGGGATGGATTGGGGGTTGCGTTGAGTGTTTGGGATGGGGATGGGGTTGGGAATGGGGTTGGGGTGGGGATGGGGTTGGGGATGGGGATGGGGTTGGGGATGGGGATGGGGTTGGGGATGGGGATGGGGATGGGGTTGGGTTGGGGATGGGGATGGGGTTGGGGATGGGGTTGGGGTTGGGGTTTGGGTTGGGTTGGGTTGGGGATGGGGATGGGGATGGGGTTGGGGTTTGGGTTGGGGATGGGTTGGGGATGGGTTGGGGGTAGGGGTTGGGGATGGGTTGGGGATGGGTTGGGGGTAGGGGTTGGGGATGGGTTGGGGGTTGCGTTGGGTGTTTGGGTTGGGGATGGGGATGGGGATGGGGTTGGGGATGGGGATGGGGTTGGGGTTGGGGATGGGGTTGGGGATGGGGATGGGGTTGGGGATGGGGTTGGGGTTGGGGATGGGGTTGGGGTTGGGGATGGGGTTGGGGTTGGGGTTGGGGATGGGTTGGGGGTAGGGGTTGGGGATGGGTTGGGGGTTGCGTTGGGTGTTTGGGTTGGGGATGGGGATGGGGATGGGTTGGGGGTTTGTGTTGGGGTTGGGTTGGGGTTAGGGGTTTGGGTTGGGGATGGATTGGGGGTTGGGGGATGGGTTGGGGGTCTGGGGGACAGGGGTCAGTGATGGGTTGGGGGATGGGGTCATGGTTGGGTTGGGGGTTTGGGGGATGGGGTCATGGTTGGGTTGGGGGTTTGGGGGATGGGGTCATGGTTGGGTTGGGGGTTTGGGGGATGGGGGGTGGGGTCAGGGTTAGGGGGATGGGGTGGGGTCGGCGATAGGTTGGGGGTTTGGGGGATGGGGTCAGGGTTGATTTGGGGAATGGAGTGGGGGATGGATTTGGGGGATGGGGTCGGCGATAGATTGGGGGTTTGGGGGATGGGGTCAGGGTTGATTTGGGGGATGGATTTGGGGGATGGGGTCGGCGATAGATTGGGGGTTTGGGGGATGGGGTCAGGGTTGATTTAGGGGATGGGGTGGGGGATGGATTTGGGGTCGGCGATAGGTTGGATGGGGCCGGGGTGATTTGGGGGATGGGGTGGGGTCGGCGATAGGTTGGGGGATGGGGCCGGGGTGATTTGGGGGATGGGGTGGGGGATGGGTTTGGGTTTAGGGGTGGGGTGGGCGATCGGTTGGGGGTTTGGGAGATGGGGTGGGGGATGGGTTTGGGTTTAGGGGTGGGGTTGGCGATCGGTTGGGGGTTTGGGAGATGGGGTCGGCAATGGTCGGGGGTTTGGGGGGTGGGGTTAAAGGTTGGGGTTGGAGGATAGGGATGGGTTAGGGTTGGAGGTTGGGATAGGGGTTTTAGGTTTGGGTTGGGATTGGGTGGAGGGGGGTTCTGGGTTCGGTTGATGGTCAGGAGTTTGGGAAATGGTGTTGGAGACTGGGATTGAAGGTTGGGGGTGTGACATTTAAGTTTGGGGTTGGGAATGGGTTTGGGAAGTGGGGTTGGAGACTGGAGTTGAAGCTTAGGATTGGGGGTTGGAGATTGGGAATGGGTTGGGATCAGAGGATGGGGATGGGTTGGGGATTGGCATTGAGCTTTGGGTTGGGGAGATGGTGTTGGGAGTTGGAGATTTGGGATTGGAGGGTTGAGGTTGGGTTTATGGCATTCGGGGTTTGAGAGATGGTGTTGGGGGTTAGAGGTTTGGAATTGGGGCTGGAGGTTTGGGGTTGGGGTTATGGTGTTGGGAGTTGGAAGTTTGGGGTTCGAGGGTTGTGGTTGGGGTGATAGTATTGGGGTTTGGGAGATGGTGTTGGGGGTTGGAGGGTTGAGGTTGGGGTGATGGTATTGGGGTTGGGAGATGGTGTTGGGGTTTGAAGGGTTGAGTTTGGGGTGATGGTATTGGGATTTGGAGGTTAGGTTTGGAGGTTTGAGAAACGGTGTTGGCTGTTGGGGGTTGAGGTTGGGGTTATGGTATTGGGGTTGGAGTTTGGGTTTGGGAGATGGTGTTTGCGGTTGAGGTTGGGGTGATGGTATTGGGGGTTGGAGGGTTGAGGTTGGGGTGATGGTATTGGGGTTTGGGGGTTTGGGAGATGGTGTTGGGGGTTGGAGGGTTGAGGTTGGGGTGATGGTATTGGGGTTTGGGAGATGGTGTTGGGGCTTGAAGGGTTGAGGTTGGGGTGATGGTATTGGGGTTTGGGGGATGGTGTTGGGGGTTGGAGGGTTGAAGTTGGGGTGATGGTATTGGGATTTGGAGGTTGGGTTTGGAGGTTTGAGAAACGGTGTTGGCTGTTGTGGGTTGTGATTGGGGTTAGAGTTTGGGTTTGGGAGTTTGGGAGATGGTGTTGGGGGTTGAAGGGTTGAGGTTGGGATGATGGTATTGGGGTTTGGAGGTTTGGGAGATGGCTTTGGGGGTTGGAGGGTTGAGGTTGGGGTTATCGTATTGGGGTTTGGAAGTTAGGTTTGGGAGATGGTGTGGGGGTTGGGGTTGGAGGTTGGGTTTGGGGGTTTGGGAGATGGTGTTGGGGGTTGGAGGGTTGGGGTTATGGTATTGGGGTTTGGAGGTTTGGGAGATGGTGTTGGTTGGAGGGTTGAGGTTGGGGTGATGGTATTGGGGTTTGGGGTTTGGGAGATGGTGTTGGGGGTTGGAGGGTTGGGGTTATGGTATTGGGGTTTGGAGGTTTGGGAGATGGTGTTGGGGGTTGGAGGGTTGAGGTTGGGGTGATGGTATTGGGGTTTGGAAGTTAGGTTTGGGAGATGGTGTGGGGGTTGGGGTTGGAGGTTGGGTTTAGGGGTTTGGGAGATGGTGTTGAGGTTTGGAGGGTTGAGGTTGGGGTGATGGTATTGGGGTTTGGGGGTTTGGGAGATGGTGTTGGGGGTTGGAGGGTTGAGGTTGGGGTGATGGTATTGGGGTTTGGGGGTTTGGGAGATGGTGTTGGGGGTTGGAGGGTTGAGGTTGGGGTGATGGTATTGGGGTTTGGGGGATGGTGTTGGGGGTTGGAGGGTTGAAGTTGGGGTGATGGTGTTGAGGTTTGGAGGGTTGAGGTTGGGGTGATGGTGTTGAGGTTTGGAGGGTTGAGGTTGGGGTGATGGTATTGGGGTTTGGGGGTTTGGGAGATGGTGTTGGGGGTTGGAGGGTTGAGGTTGGGGTGATGGTATTGGGGTTTGGGGGATGGTGTTGGGGGTTGGAGGGTTGAAGTTGGGGTGATGGTATTGGGGTTTGGGAGATGGTGTTTGGGGTTGGAGGGAGTGTGTGTTAATATTTACAGGGTCCCCCCGGGGGGAGTGTGTGTTAATATTTACAGGGTCCCCCCGGGGGAGAGTGTGTGTTAATATTTACAGGGTCCCCCCGGGGGGAGTGTGTGTTAATATTTACAGGGTCCCCCTGGGGGGAGTGTGTGTTAATATTTACAGGGTCCCCCTGGGGGGGGAGTGTGTGTTAATATTTACAGGGTCCCCCTGTGGGGGGAGTGTGTGTTAATATTTACAGGGTCCCCCTGGGGGGGGAGTGTGTGTTAATATTTACAGGGTCCCCCCGGGGGGAGTGTGTGTTAATATTTACAGGGTCCCCTGGGGGGAGAGTGTGTGTTAATATTTACAGGGTCCCCCTGGGGGGGGAGAGTGTGTTAATATTTACAGGTCCCCCTGGGGGATTGGGTGTTAATATTTACCGGGTCCCCCTGGGGGAGTGTGTGTTAATATTTACAGGGTCCCCCCGGGGGGGAGAGTGTGTGTTAATATTTACAGGGTCCCCCCGGGGGGGAGAGTGTGTGTTAATATTTACAGGGTCCCCCCCGGGGAGAGTGTGTGTTAATATTTACAGGGTCCCCCTGGGGGATTGGGTGTTAATATTTACCGGGTCCCCCTGGGGGAGTGTGTGTTAATATTTACAGGGTCCCCCCGGGGGGAGTGTGTGTTAATATTTACAGGGTCCCCCCGGGGGGGAGAGTGTGTGTTAATATTTACAGGGTCCCCCCGGGGGGGGAGAGTGTGTGTTAATATTTACAGGGTCCCCCCGGGGGGGAGTGTGTGTTAATATTTACAGGGTCCCCCCGGGGGGGAGAGTGTGTGTTAATATTTACAGGGTCCCCCCCGGGGGGAGTGTGTGTTAATATTTACAGGGTCCCCCCCGGGGGGGAGAGTGTGTGTTAATATTTACAGGGTCCCCCGGGGAGAGTGTGTGTTAATATTTACAGGGTCCCCCCGGGGGGAGTGTGTGTTAATATTTACAGGGTCCCCCTGGGGAGAGTGTGTGTTAATATTTACAGGGTCCCCCCGGGGGGAGTGTCTGTTAATATTTACAGGGTCCCCCCGGGGGGAGAGTGTGTGTTAATATTTACAGGGTCCCCCCGGGGGGAGTGTGTGTTAATATTTACTGGGTCCCTCCCAGGGGGAGTGTGTGTTAATATTTACAGGGTCCCCCCCCCAGAGGGGAGAGTGTGTGTTAATATTTACAGGGTCCCCCCGGGGGAGTGTGTGTTAATATTTACTGGGTCCCTCCCAGGGAGAGTGTGTGTTAATATTTACAGGGTCCCCCCCCCCAGAGGGGAGAGTGTGTGTTAATATTTACAGGGTCCCCCCGGGGGGGGAGTGTGTGTTAATATTTACAGGGTCCACCCCCGGGGGAGTGTGTGTTAATATTTACAGGGTCCCCCCGGGGAGAGTGTGTGTTAATATTTACAGGGTCCCCCCGGGGGGAGTGTGTGTTAATATTTACAGGGTCCCCCCGGGGGAGAGTGTGTGTTAATATTTACAGGGTCCCCCCGGGGGGAGAGTGTGTGTTAATATTTACAGGGTCCCCCCGGGGGGGGGAGTGTGTGTTAATATTTACAGGGTCCCCCCGGGGGGGGAGTGTGTGTTAATATTTACAGGGTCCACCCCCGGGGGAGTGTGTGTTAATATTTACAGGGTCCCCCCAGGGGGAGTGTGTGTTAATATTTACAGGGTCCCCCCGGGGGGAGTGTGTGTTAATATTTACAGGGTCCCCCTGGGGAGAGTGTGTGTTAATATTTACAGGGTCCCCGGGGGGAGTGTGTGTTAATATTTACAGGGTCCCCCCGGGGGGGGAATGTGTGTTAATATTTACAGGGTCCCCCCCCGGGGGGAGTGTGTGTTAATATTTACAGGGTCCCCCCCCGGGGGGAGTGTGTGTTAATATTTACAGGGTCCCCCCGGGGAGTGTGTGTTAATATTTACAGGATCCCCCCCGGGGGGAGTGTGTGTTAATATTTACAGGGTCCCCCCGGGGAGTGTGTGTTAATATTTACAGGATCCCCCCCGGGGGGAGTGTGTGTTAATATTTACAGGGTTCCCCCGGGGAGAGTGTGTGTTAATATTTACAGGGTCCCCCCGGGGGGAGAGTGTGTTAGTATTTACAGGGTCTCCCCCTGGGGGGGTGTGTGTTAATATTTACAGTGTCCCCCCGGGGGGAGTGTGTGTTAATATTTACAGTGTCTCCCCGGGGGGGGGGGAAGTGTGTGTTAATATTTACAGGGTCCCCGCTGGGGGGGGAGTGTGTGTTAATATTTACAGGGTCCCCCCTGGGGGGGGAGTGTGTGTTAATATTTACAGGGTCCCCCCTGGGGGGAGTGTGTGTTAATATTAACAGGATCCCCCCCGGGGGGGAGTGTGTGTTAATATTTACAGGGTCCCCCCGGGGGGAGTGTGTGTTAATATTTACAGGGTCCCCTGGGGGGAGAGTGTGTTAATATTTACAGGGTCCCCCTGGGGGGAGTGTGTGTTAATATTTACAGGGTCCCCCTGGGGGGGGAGTGTGTGTTAATATTTACAGGGTCCCCCCGGGGGGAGTGTGTGTTAATATTTACAGGGTCACCTGGGGGGAGAGTGTGTGTTAATATTTACAGGGTCCCCCTGGGGGGGGAGAGTGTGTTAATATTTACAGGTCCCCCTGGGGGATTGGGTGTTAATATTTACCGGGTCCCCCTGGGGGAGTGTGTGTTAATATTTACAGGGTCCCCCCGGGGGATTGGGTGTTAATATTTACAGGGTCCCCCTGGGGGATTGGGTGTTAATATTTACCGGGTCCCCCTGGGGGAGTGTGTGTTAATATTTACAGGGTCCCCCCGGGGGGGAGAGTGTGTGTTAATATTTACAGGGTCCCCCCGGGGGGGAGAGTGTGTGTTAATATTTACAGGGTCCCCCGGGGAGAGTGTGTGTTAACATTTACAGGGTCCCCCCGGGGGGAGTGTGTGTTAATATTTACAGGGTCCCCCTGGGGAGAGTGTGTGTTAATATTTACAGGGTCCCCCCGGGGGGAGTGTCTGTTAATATTTTCAGGGTCCCCCCGGGGAGAGAGTGTGTGTTAATATTTACAGGGTCCCCCCGGGGGGAGTGTGTGTTAATATTTACAGGGTCCCCCCCCCAGAGGGGAGAGTGTGTGTTAATATTTACAGGGTCCCCCCGGGGGAGTGTGTGTTAATATTTACTGGGTCCCTCCCAGGGAGAGTGTGTGTTAATATTTACAGGGTCCCCCCCCCCAGAGGGGAGAGTGTGTGTTAATATTTACAGGGTCCACCCCCGGGGGAGTGTGTGTTAATATTTACAGGGTCCCCCCGGGGGGAGTGTGTGTTAATATTTACAGGGTCCCCCCAGGGGGAGTGTGTGTTAATATTTACAGGGTCCCCCCGGGGGGAGAGTGTGTGTTAATATTTACAGGGTCCCCCCGGGGGGAGTGTGTTAATATTTACAGGGTCCCACCGGGGGGAGTGTGTGTTAATATTTGCAGGGTCTCCCCGGGGGGGGAGAGTGTGTTAATATTTGCAGGGTCTCTCTGGGGGGGAGAGTGTGTTAATATTTACAGGGTCCCCCCGGGGGGAGAGTGTGTGTTAATATTTACAGGGTCCCCCCGGGGGGGAGAGTGTGTGTTAATATTTACAGGGTCCCCCCGGGGGGGAGAGTGTGTGTTAATATTTACAGGGTCCCCCGGGGAGAGTGTGTGTTAACATTTACAGGGTCCCCCCGGGGGGAGTGTGTGTTAATATTTACAGGGTCCCCCTGGGGAGAGTGTGTGTTAATATTTACAGGGTCCCCCCGGGGGGAGTGTCTGTTAATATTTTCAGGGTCCCCCCGGGGAGAGAGTGTGTGTTAATATTTACAGGGTCCCCCCGGGGGGAGTGTGTGTTAATATTTACAGGGTCCCCCCCCCAGAGGGGAGAGTGTGTGTTAATATTTACAGGGTCCCCCCGGGGGAGTGTGTGTTAATATTTACTGGGTCCCTCCCAGGGAGAGTGTGTGTTAATATTTACAGGGTCCCCCCCCCCAGAGGGGAGAGTGTGTGTTAATATTTACAGGGTCCACCCCCGGGGGAGTGTGTGTTAATATTTACAGGGTCCCCCCGGGGGGAGTGTGTGTTAATATTTACAGGGTCCCCCCAGGGGGAGTGTGTGTTAATATTTACAGGGTCCCCCCGGGGGGAGAGTGTGTGTTAATATTTACAGGGTCCCCCCGGGGGGAGTGTGTTAATATTTACAGGGTCCCACCGGGGGGAGTGTGTGTTAATATTTGCAGGGTCTCTCTGGGGGGGAGAGTGTGTTAATATTTACAGGGTCCCCCCGGGGGGAGAGTGTGTGTTAATATTTACAGGGTCCCCCCGGGGGGGAGAGTGTGTGTTAATATTTACAGGGTCCCCCCGGGCGGGAGAGTGTGTGTTAATATTTACAGGATCCCCCCAGGGGGGAGAGTGTGTTAGTATTTACAAGGTCCCCCCCCGGGGGGAGTGTGTGTTAATATTTACAGGGTCCCCCCCGGGGGAGAGTGTGTGTTAATATTTACAGGGTCCCCCCGGGGGGAGTGTGTGTTAATATTTACAGGGTCCCCCCTGGGGGGAGAGTGTGTGTTAATATTTACAGGGTCCCCCTGGGGGGGGAGTGTGTGTTAATATTTACAGGGTCCCCCCGGGGGGAGAGTGTGTGTTAATATTAACAGGGTCCCCCCCGGGGGGGGAGTGTGTGTTAATATTTACAGGGTCCCCCCGGGGGGAGAGTGTGTTAATATTTACAGGGTCCCCTGGGGGGAGAGTGTGTGTTAATATTTACAGGGTCCCCCCGGGGGGGGGGGGGGGAGTGTGTGTTAATATTTACAGGGTCTCCCCGGGGGGGGGGGGGGGGAGTGTGTGTTAATATTTACAGGGTCCCCCCGGGGGGGGAGTGTGTGTTAATATTTACAGGGTCCCCCCCGGGGGGAGTGTGTGTTAATATTTACAGGGTCCCCCCTGGGGGGAGTGTGTGTTAATATTAACAGGGTCCCCCCCGGGGGGGAGTGTGTGTTAATATTTACAGGGTCCCCCCGGGGGGAGTGTGTGTTAATATTTACAGGGTCCCCTGGGGGGAGAGTGTGTGTTAATATTTACAGGGTCCCCCTGGGGGGGGAGTGTGTGTTAATATTTACAGGGTCCCCCTGTGGGGGGAGTGTGTGTTAATATTTACAGGGTCCCCCTGGGGGGGGAGTGTGTGTTAATATTTACAGGGTCCCCCCGGGGGGAGTGTGTGTTAATATTTACAGGGTCCCCTGGGGGGAGAGTGTGTGTTAATATTTACAGGGTCCCCCTGGGGGGGGAGAGTGTGTTAATATTTACAGGTCCCCCTGGGGGATTGGGTGTTAATATTTACCGGGTCCCCCTGGGGGAGTGTGTGTTAATATTTACAGGGTCCCCCCGGGGGATTGGGTGTTAATATTTCCCGGGTCCCCCTGGGGGATTGGGTGTTAATATTTACCGGGTCCCCCTGGGGGAGTGTGTGTTAATATTTACAGGGTCCCCCCGGGGGGGAGAGTGTGTGTTAATATTTACAGGGTCCCCCCGGGGGGGAGAGTGTGTGTTAATATTTACAGGGTCCCCCCCGGGGAGAGTGTGTGTTAATATTTACAGGGTCCCCCTGGGGGATTGGGTGTTAATATTTACCGGGTCCCCCTGGGGGAGTGTGTGTTAATATTTACAGGGTCCCCCCGGGGGGAGTGTGTGTTAATATTTACAGGGTCCCCCCGGGGGGGAGAGTGTGTGTTAATATTTACAGGGTCCCCCCGGGGGGGAGAGTGTGTGTTAATATTTACAGGGTCCCCCCGGGGGGAGTGTGTGTTAATATTTACAGGGTCCCCCCGGGGGGGAGAGTGTGTGTTAATATTTACAGGGTCCCCCCCGGGGGGAGTGTGTGTTAATATTTACAGGGTCCCCCCCGGGGGCGAGAGTGTGTGTTAATATTTACAGGGTCCCCCTGGGGAGAGTGTGTGTTAATATTTACAGGGTCCCCCCGGGGGGAGTGTGTGTTAATATTTACAGGGTCCCCCTGGGGAGAGTGTGTGTTAATATTTACAGGGTCCCCCCGGGGGGAGTGTCTGTTAATATTTACAGGGTCCCCCCGGGGGGAGAGTGTGTGTTAATATTTACAGGGTCCCTCCCAGGGGGAGTGTGTGTTAATATTTACAGGGTCCCCCCCCCAGAGGGGAGAGTGTGTGTTAATATTTACAGGGTCCCCCCGGGGGAGTGTGTGTTAATATTTACTGGGTCCCTCCCAGGGAGAGTGTGTGTTAATATTTACAGGGTCCCCCCCCCCAGAGGGGAGAGTGTGTGTTAATATTTACAGGGTCCCCCCGGGGGGGGAGTGTGTGTTAATATTTACAGGGTCCACCCCCGGGGGAGTGTGTGTTAATATTTACAGGGTCCCCCGGGGAGAGTGTGTGTTAATATTTACAGGGTCCCCCCGGGGAGAGTGTGTGTTAATATTTACAGGGTCCCCCCAGGGGGAGTGTGTGTTAATATTTACAGGGTCCCCCCGGGGGGAGTGTGTGTTAATATTTACAGGGTCCCCCTGGGGAGAGTGTGTGTTAATATTTACAGGGTCCCCGGGGGGAGTGTGTGTTAATATTTACAGGGTCCCCCCGGGGGGGCAATGTGTGTTAATATTTACAGGGTCCCCCCCCGGGGGGAGTGTGTGTTAATATTTACAGGGTCCCCCCCCGGGGGGAGTGTGTGTTAATATTTACAGGGTCCCCCCGGGGAGTGTGTGTTAATATTTACAGGATCCCCCCCGGGGGGAGTGTGTGTTAATATTTACAGGGTCCCCCCGGGGAGTGTGTGTTAATATTTACAGGATCCCCCCCGGGGGGAGTGTGTGTTAATATTTACAGGGTTCCCCCGGGGAGAGTGTGTGTTAATATTTACAGGGTCCCCCCGGGGGGAGAGTGTGTTAGTATTTACAGGGTCTCCCCCTGGGGGGGTGTGTGTTAATATTTACAGTGTCCCCCCGGGGGGAGTGTGTGTTAATATTTACAGTGTCTCCCCGGGGGGGGGGGAGTGTGTGTTAATATTTACAGGGTCCCCGCTGGGGGGGGAGTGTGTGTTAATATTTACAGGGTCCCCCCTGGGGGGGGAGTGTGTGTTAATATTTACAGGGTCCCCCCTGGGGGGGGAGTGTGTGTTAATATTTACAGGGTCCCCCCTGGGGGGAGTGTGTGTTAATATTAACAGGATCCCCCCCGGGGGGGAGTGTGTGTTAATATTTACAGGGTCCCCCCGGGGGGAGTGTGTGTTAATATTTACAGGGTCCCCTGGGGGGAGAGTGTGTTAATATTTACAGGGTCCCCCTGGGGGGAGTGTGTGTTAATATTTACAGGGTCCCCCTGGGGGGGGAGTGTGTGTTAATATTTACAGGGTCCCCCCGGGGGGAGTGTGTGTTAATATTTACAGGGTCACCTGGGGGGAGAGTGTGTGTTAATATTTACAGGGTCCCCCTGGGGGGGGAGAGTGTGTTAATATTTACAGGTCCCCCTGGGGGATTGGGTGTTAATATTTACCGGGTCCCCCTGGGGGAGTGTGTGTTAATATTTACAGGGTCCCCCCGGGGGATTGGGTGTTAATATTTACCGGCTCCCCCTGGGGGATTGGGTGTTAATATTTACCGGGTCCCCCTGGGGGAGTGTGTGTTAATATTTACAGGGTCCCCCCGGGGGGGAGAGTGTGTGTTAATATTTACAGGGTCCCCCCGGGGGGGAGAGTGTGTGTTAATATTTACAGGGTCCCCCCCGGGGAGAGTGTGTGTTAACATTTACAGGGTCCCCCCGGGGGGAGTGTGTGTTAATATTTACAGGGTCCCCCTGGGGAGAGTGTGTGTTAATATTTACAGGGGGTCCCCCCGGGGGGAGTGTCTGTTAATATTTTCAGGGTCCCCCCGGGGAGAGAGTGTGTGTTAATATTTACAGGGTCCCACCGGGGGGAGTGTGTGTTAATATTTACTGGGTCCCTCCCAGGGGGAGTGTGTGTTAATATTTACAGGGTCCCCCCCCCAGAGGGGAGAGTGTGTGTTAATATTTACAGGGTCCCCCCGGGGGAGTGTGTGTTAATATTTACTGGGTCCCTCCCAGGGAGAGTGTGTGTTAATATTTACAGGGTCGCCCCCCCCAGAGGGGAGAGTGTGTGTTAATATTTACAGGGTCCCCCCGGGGGGGGAGTGTGTGTTAATATTTACAGGGTCCACCCCCGGGGGAGTGTGTGTTAATATTTACAGGGTCCCCCCGGGGGGAGTGTGTGTTAATATTTACAGGGTCCCCCCAGAGGAGTGTGTGTTAATATTTACAGGGTCCCACCGGGGGGAGTGTGTGTTAATATTTGCAGGGTCTCCCCGGGGGGGGAGAGTGTGTTAATATTTGCAGGGTCTCTCTGGGGGGGAGAGTGTGTTAATATTTACAGGGTCCCCCCGGGGGGGAGTGTGTGTTAATATTTACAGGGTCCCCCCGGGGGGGAGAGTGTGTGTTAATATTTGCAGGGTCCCCCTGGGGGGAGAATGTGTGTTAATATTTACAGGGTCCCCCCGGGGGGGAGAGTGTGTGTTAATATTTACAGGGTCCCCCCGGGGGGAGAGTGTGTGTTAATATTTACAGGGTCCCCCCGGGGGGAGTGTGTGTTAATATTTACAGGGTCCCCCTGGGGAGAGTGTGTGTTAATATTTACGGGGTCCCCTGGGGGAGTGTGTGTTAATATTTACAGGGTCCCCCCGGGGAGAGTGTGTGTTAATATTTACAGGGTCCCCCCGGGGAGAGTGTGTTAATATTTACAGGGTCCCCCAGAGTAGTGTGTGTTAATATTTACAGGGTCCCCCTGGGGGGAGAGTGTGTGTTAATATTTACAGGGTCCCCCCGGGGGGAGTGTGTGTTAATATTTACAGGGTCCCCCCGGGGGGAGAGTGTGTTAATATTTACAGGGTCCCCCCGGGGGAGTGTGTGTTAATATTTACAGGGTCCCCCTGGGGGGAGAGTGTGTGTTAATATTTACAGGGTCCCCCCGGGGGAGTGTGTGTTAATATTTACAGGGTCCCCCCCCCCAGGGGGAGTGTGTGTTAATATTTACAGGGTCCCCCCCGGGGGGAGTGTGTGTTAATATTTACAAGGTCCCCCTGGGGAGAGTGTGTGTTAATATTTACAGGGTCCCCCCGGGGGGAGAGTGTGTGTTAATATTTACAGGGTCCCCCCCCCCAGGGGGAGTGAGTGTGTGTTAATATTTACAGGGTCTCCCCTGGGGAGAGTGTGTGTTAATATTTACAGGGTCCTTCTGGGGGAGTGTGTGTTAATATTTACAGGGTCCCCCCCGGGGAGAGTGTGTGTTAATATTTACAGGGTCCCCCCGGGGAGAGAGTGTGTGTTAATATTTACAGGGTCCCCCCGGGGGGAGTGTGTGTTAATATTTACAGGGTCCCCCCGGGGGGAGAGTGTGTGTTAATATTTACAGGGTCCCCCCGGGGGGAGTGTGTGTTAATATTTACTGGGTCCCTCCCAGGGGGAGTGTGTGTTAATATTTACAGGGTCCCCCCCCCAGAGGGGAGAGTGTGTGTTAATATTTACAGTGTCCCCCCGGGGGGAGTGTGTGTTAATATTTACAGTGTCTCCCCGGGGGGGGGGGAGTGTGTGTTAATATTTACAGGGTCCCCGCTGGGGGGGGGAGTGTGTGTTAATATTTACAGGGTCCCCCCTGGGGGGGGAGTGTGTGTTAATATTTACAGGGTCCCCCCTGGGGGGGGAGTGTGTGTTAATATTTACAGGGTCCCCCCTGGGGGGAGTGTGTGTTAATATTAACAGGATCCCCCCCGGGGGGGAGTGTGTGTTAATATTTACAGGGTCCCCCCGGGGGGAGTGTGTGTTAATATTTACAGGGTCCCCTGGGGGGAGAGTGTGTTAATATTTACAGGGTCCCCCTGGGGGGAGTGTGTGTTAATATTTACAGGGTCCCCCTGGGGGGGGAGTGTGTGTTAATATTTACAGGGTCCCCCCGGGGGGAGTGTGTGTTAATATTTACAGGGTCACCTGGGGGGAGAGTGTGTGTTAATATTTACAGGGTCCCCCTGGGGGGGGAGAGTGTGTTAATATTTACAGGTCCCCCTGGGGGATTGGGTGTTAATATTTACCGGGTCCCCCTGGGGGAGTGTGTGTTAATATTTACAGGGTCCCCCCGGGGGATTGGGTGTTAATATTTACCGGCTCCCCCTGGGGGATTGGGTGTTAATATTTACCGGGTCCCCCTGGGGGAGTGTGTGTTAATATTTACAGGGTCCCCCCGGGGGGGAGAGTGTGTGTTAATATTTACAGGGTCCCCCCGGGGGGGAGAGTGTGTGTTAATATTTACAGGGTCCCCCCCGGGGAGAGTGTGTGTTAACATTTACAGGGTCCCCCCGGGGGGAGTGTGTGTTAATATTTACAGGGTCCCCCTGGGGAGAGTGTGTGTTAATATTTACAGGGTCCCCCCGGGGGGAGTGTCTGTTAATATTTTCAGGGTCCCCCCGGGGAGAGAGTGTGTGTTAATATTTACAGGGTCCCACCGGGGGGAGTGTGTGTTAATATTTACTGGGTCCCTCCCAGGGGGAGTGTGTGTTAATATTTACAGGGTCCCCCCCCCAGAGGGGAGAGTGTGTGTTAATATTTACAGGGTCCCCCCGGGGGAGTGTGTGTTAATATTTACTGGGTCCCTCCCAGGGAGAGTGTGTGTTAATATTTACAGGGTCGCCCCCCCCAGAGGGGAGAGTGTGTGTTAATATTTACAGGGTCCCCCCGGGGGGGGAGTGTGTGTTAATATTTACAGGGTCCACCCCCGGGGGAGTGTGTGTTAATATTTACAGGGTCCCCCCGGGGGGAATGTGTGTTAATATTTACAGGGTCCCCCCAGAGGAGTGTGTGTTAATATTTACAGGGTCCCACCGGGGGGAGTGTGTGTTAATATTTGCAGGGTCTCCCCGGGGGGGGAGAGTGTGTTAATATTTGCAGGGTCTCTCTGGGGGGGAGAGTGTGTTAATATTTACAGGGTCCCCCCGGGGGGGAGTGTGTGTTAATATTTACAGGGTCCCCCCGGGGGGGAGAGTGTGTGTTAATATTTGCAGGGTCCCCCTGGGGGGAGAATGTGTGTTAATATTTACAGGGTCCCCCCGGGGGGGAGAGTGTGTGTTAATATTTACAGGGTCCCCCCGGGGGGAGAGTGTGTGTTAATATTTACAGGGTCCCCCCGGGGGGAGTGTGTGTTAATATTTACAGGGTCCCCCTGGGGAGAGTGTGTGTTAATATTTACGGGGTCCCCTGGGGGAGTGTGTGTTAATATTTACAGGGTCCCCCCGGGGAGAGTGAGTGTTGATATTTACAGGGTCCCCCCGGGGAGAGTGTGTTAATATTTACAGGGTCCCCCAGAGGAGTGTGTGTTAATATTTACAGGGTCCCCCTGGGGGGAGAGTGTGTGTTAATATTTACAGGGTCCCCCCGGGGGGAGTGTGTGTTAATATTTACAGGGTCCCCCCGGGGGGAGAGTGTGTTAATATTTACAGGGTCCCCCCGGGGGAGTGTGTGTTAATATTTACAGGGTCCCCCTGGGGGGAGAGTGTGTGTTAATATTTACAGGGTCCCCCCGGGGGAGTGTGTGTTAATATTTACAGGGTCCCCCCCCCCAGGGGGAGTGTGTGTTAATATTTACAGGGTCCCCCCCGGGGGGAGTGTGTGTTAATATTTACAGGGTCCCCCTGGGGAGAGTGTGTGTTAATATTTACAGGGTCCCCCCGGGGGGAGAGTGTGTGTTAATATTTACAGGGTCCCCCCCCCCAGGGGGAGTGAGTGTGTGTTAATATTTACAGGGTCCCCCTGGGGAGAGAGTGTGTGTTAATATTTACAGGGTCCCCCCGGGGGGAGTGTGTGTTAATATTTACAGGGTCCCCCCGGGGGAGTGTGTGTTAATATTTACAGGGTCCCCCCGGGGGGAGTGTGTGTTAATATTTACAGGGTCTCCCCTGGGGAGAGTGTGTGTTAATATTTACAGGGTCCTTCTGGGGGAGTGTGTGTTAATATTTACAGGGTCCCCCCCGGGGAGAGTGTGTGTTAATATTTACAGGGTCCCCCCGGGGAGAGAGTGTGTGTTAATATTTACAGGGTCCCCCCGGGGGGAGTGTGTGTTAATATTTACAGGGTCCCCCCGGGGGGGGAGTGTGTGTTAATATTTACAGGGTCCCCCCCCCCCGGGGGAGAGTGTGTGTTAATATTTACAGGGTTCCCCCCGGGGGGGGAGTGTGTGTTAATATTTACAGGGTCCCCCCGGGGAGAGTGTGTGTTAATATTTACAGGGTCCCCCCAGGGGGGGAGTGTGTGTTAATATTTACAGGGTCCCTCCGGGGGGGGAGTGTGTGTTAATATTTACAGGTCCCCTGAGGGGGGAGTGTGTGTTAATATTTACAGGGTCCCTCTGGGGGAGTGTGTGTTAATATTTACAGGGTCCCTCTGGGGGAGTGTGTGTTAATATTTACAGGGTCCCTCTGGGGGAGTGTGTGTTAATATTTACAGGGTCCCCCCGGGGGGAGTGTGTGTGAATATTTACAGGGTCCCTCTGGGGGAGTGTGTGTTAATATTTACAGGGTCCCCCCGGGGGGAGAGTGTGAGTTAATATTTACAGGGTTCCCCGGGGGGAGTGGGTATTAATATTTACAGGGTCCCTCTGGGGGAGTGTGTGCTAATATTTACAGGGTCCCCCCGGGGGGAGTGTGTGTTAATATTTACAGGGTCCCCCCTGGGGGGAGTGTGTGTTAATATTTACAGGGTCCCCCGGGGGGAGTGTGTGTTAATATTTACAGGGTCCCTCTGGGGGAGTGTGTGTTAATATTTACAGGGTACCCCTGGGGGGGGGAGTGTGTGTTAATATTTACAGGGTCCCCCCAGGGGGGGAGTGTGTGTTAATATTTACAGGGTCCCCCTGGGGGGGAGTGTGTGTTAATATTTACAGGTCCCCTGAGGGGGGAGTGTGTGTTAATATTTACAGGGTCCCTCTGGGGGAGTGTGTGTTAATATTTACAGGGTCCCTCTGGGGGAGTGTGTGTTAATATTTACAGGGTCCCCCCGGGGGGAGTGTGTGTTAATATTTACAGGGTCCCCCCCGGGGAGAGTGTGTGTTAATATTTACCGGGTCCTCCCGGGGAGAGTGTGTGTTAATATTTACAGGGTCCCCCCGGGGGGAGTGTGTGTTAATATTTACAGGGTCCCCCCCGGGGAGAGTGTGTGTCAATATTTACAGGGTCCCCCGGGGGGGGAGAGTGTGTGTTAATATTTACAGGGTCCCCTGAGGGGGGAGTGTGTGTTAATATTTACAGGGTCCCCCCGGGGGAGTGTGTGTTAATATTTACAGGGTCCCCCCCGGGGGGAGTGTGTGTTAATATTTACAGGGTCCCCCCGGGGGGAGTGTGTGTTAATATTTACAGGGTCCCTCTGGGGGAGAGTGTGTTAATATTTACAGGGTCCCCCCCCGGGGGAGAGTGTGTGTTAATATTTACAGGGTCCCCCCTGGGGGGGGAGTGTGTGTTAATATTTACAGGGTCCCCCCTGGGGGGAGTGTGTGTTAATATTTACAGGGTCCCCCCGGGGGGAGTGTGTGTTAATATTTACAGGGTCCCTCTGGGGGAGAGTGTGTTAATATTTACAGGGTCCCCCCCCGGGGGAGAGTGTGTGTTAATATGTACAGTGTCCCTCTGGGGGAGTGTATGTTAATATTTACAGGGTCCCCCCGGGGGGGAGTGTGTGTTAATATTTACAGGGTCCCCCCGGGGGAGAGTGTGTGTTAATATTTACAGGGTACCCCTGGGGGGGGGAGTGTGTGTTAATATTTACAGGGTCCCCCTGGGGGGGGAGTGTGTGTTAATATTTACAGGGTCCCCCCCGGGGGGGGAGTGTGTGTTAATATTTACAGGTCCCCTGAGGGGGGAGTGTGTGTTAATATTTACAGGGTCCCTCTGGGGGAGTGTGTGTTAATATTTACAGGGTCCTCCCGGGGGGAGTGTGTGTTAATATTTACAGGGTCCCCCCGGGGAGAGTGTGTGTTAATATTTACAGGGTCCCCCCGGGGGAGTGTGTGTGTTAATATTTACAGGGTCCCCCCGGGGAGAGTGTGTGTTAATATTTACAGGGTCCCCCCGGGGGAGAGTGTGTGTTAATATTTACAGGGTCCCCCCGGGGAGAGTGGGTGTTAATATTTACAGGGTCCCCCCGGGGGAGAGTGTGTGTTAATATTTACAGGGTCCCCCCCGGGGGGGGAGTGTGTGTTAATATTTACAGGGTTCCCCCGGGGGGAGTGTGTGTTAATATTTACAGGGTCCCCCCAGGGAGAGTGTGTGTTAATATTTACAGGGTCCCCCCCGGGGGGAGTGTGTGTTAATATTTACAGGGTCCCCCTGGGGGGAGTGTGTGTTAATATTTACAGGGGCCCCCCGGGGGGGAGAGTGTGTTTATATTTACAGGGTCCCCCCGGGGAGAGTGTGTGTTAATATTTACAGGGTCCCCCCGGGGGGGAGTGTGTGTTAATATTTACAGGGTCCCCCCGGGGGAGAGTGTGTGTTAATATTTACAGGGTCCCCCCGGGGAGAGTGTGTGTTAATATTTACAGGGTCCCCCCCTGGGGGGAGTGTGTGTTAATATTTACAGGGTCCCCGCAGAGGGGTGTGTGTTAATATTTACAGGGTCCCCCCGGGAGGAGAGTGTGTGTTAATATTTACAGGGTCCCCCGGGGGGGGAGTGTGTATTAATATTTACAGGGTTCCCCCGGGGGGAGTGTGTGTTAATATTTACAGGGTCCCCCCAGGGAGAGTGTGTGTTAATATTTACAGGGTCCCCCCCGGGGGGAGTGTGTGTTAATATTTACAGGGTCCCCCTGGGGGGAGTGTGTGTTAATATTTACAGGGGCCCCCCGGGGGGGAGAGTGTGTTTATATTTACAGGGTCCCCCCGGGGAGAGTGTGTGTTAATATTTACAGGGTCCCCCCGGGGGGGAGTGTGTGTTAATATTTACAGTGTCCCCCCGGGGGGAGTGTGTGTTAATATTTACAGGGTCCCCCTGGGGGGGGAGTGTGTGTTAATATTTACAGGGTCCCCCCAGGGGGGAGTGTGTTAATATTTACAGGGTCCCCCCGGGGGGAGAGTGTGTGTTAATATTTACAGGGTCCCCCTGGGGGGAGTGTGTGTTAATATTTACACGGTCCCCCCGGCGGGAGTGTGTTAATATTTACAGGGTCCCCCCTGGGGGGAGTGTGTTAATATTTACAGGGTCCCCCTGGGGGGAGAGTGTGTTAATATTTACAGGGTCCCCCTGGGGGGAGAGTGTGTGTTAATATTTACAGGGTCCCCCCGGGGGGGAGTGTGTGTTAATATTTACAGGGTCCCCCTGGGGGGGGGAGTGTGTGTTAATATTTACAGGGTGTCCCCCCGGGGGAGAGAGTGTGTTAATATTTACAGGGTCCCCCGGGGGAGAGAGTGTGTTAATATTTACAGGGTCCCCCTGGGGGGGGAGTGTGTGTTAATATTTACAGGGTCCCCCCGGCGGGAGTGTGTTAATATTTACAGGGTCCCCCCCCGGGGAGAGTGTGTGTTAATATTTACAGGGTCCCCCCAGGGGGAGAGTGTGTGTTAATATTTACAGGGTCCCCCGGGGGGGAGTGCGTGTTAATATTTACAGGGTCCCCCTGGGGGGAGTGTGTGTTAATATTTACAGGGTCCCCCCGGGGGGAGAGTGCGTGTTAATATTTACAGGGTCCCCCCGGGGGGAGTGTGTGTTAATATTTACAGGGTCCCCCCGGGGGGAGAGTGTGTGTTAATATTTACAGGGTCCCCCCGGGGGGAGTGTGTGTTAATATTTACAGGGTCCCCCCTGGGGGGAGAGTGTGTGTTAATATTTACAGGGTCCCCCCGGGGGGGAGTGAGTGTTAATATTTACAGGGTCCCCCCGGGGGGAGTGTGTGTTAATATTTACAGGGTCCCCCTGGGGGAGAGTGTGTGTTAATATTTACAGGGTCCCCCCGGGGGGGAGTGTGTGTTAATATTTACAGGGTCCCCCCGGGGGGGAGTGTGTGTTAATATTTACAGGGTCCCCCCGGGGGGAGTGTGTGTTAATATTTACAGGGTCCCCCCCGGGGGGAGTGTGTGTTAATATTTACAGGGTCCCCCTGGGGGGGGAGTGTGTGTTAATATTTACAGGGTCCCCCCGGGGGGAGTGTGTGTTAATATTTACAGGGTCCCCCCGGGGGGGGGAGTGTGTTAATATTTACAGGGTCCCCCCGGGGGGAGAGTGTGTGTTAATATTTACAGGGTCCCCCTGGGGGGAGTGTGTGTTAATATTTACAGGGTCCCCCCGGGGGGAGTGTGTTAATATTTACAGGGTCCCCCTGGGGGGGGAGTGTGTGTTAATATTTACAGGGTCCCCCCGGGGGGAGTGTGTTAATATTTACAGGGTCCCCCTGGGGGGGGAGTGTGTGTTAATATTTACAGGGTCCCCCCGGGGGGAGTGTGTTAATATTTACAGGGTCCCCCTGGGGGGGGAGTGTGTGTTAATATTTACAGGGTCCCCCCGGGGGGAGTGTGTTAATATTTACAGGGTCCCCCTGGGGGGGGAGTGTGTGTTAATATTTACAGGGTCCCCCCGGGGGGGAGTGTGTGTTAATATTTACAGGGTCCCCCCGGGGGGAGTGTGTGTTAATATTTACAGGGTCCCCCTGGGGGAGAGTGTGTGTTAATATTTACAGGGTCCCCCCGGGGGGGAGTGTGTGTTAATATTTACAGGGTCCCCCCGGGGGGGAGTGTGTGTTAATATTTACAGGGTCCCCCCGGGGGAGAGTGTGTGTTAATATTTACAGGGTCCCCCCGGGGGGCAGTGTGTGTTAATATTTACAGGGTCCCCCCGGGGGGAGTGTGTGTTAATATTTACAGGGTCCCCCCGGGGGGAGTGTGTGTTAATATTTACAGGGTCCCCCCCGGGGGGAGTGTGTGTTAATATTTACAGGGTCCCCCTGGGGGGGGAGTGTGTGTTAATATTTACAGGGTCCCCCCGGGGGGAGTGTGTGTTAATATTTACAGGGTCCCCCCGGGGGGGGGAGTGTGTTAATATTTACAGGGTCCCCCCGGGGGGAGAGTGTGTGTTAATATTTACAGGGTCCCCCTGGGGGGAGTGTGTGTTAATATTTACAGGGTCCCCCCGGGGGGAGTGTGTTAATATTTACAGGGTCCCCCTGGGGGGGGAGTGTGTGTTAATATTTACAGGGTCCCCCCGGGGGGAGTGTGTTAATATTTACAGGGTCCCCCTGGGGGGGGAGTGTGTGTTAATATTTACAGGGTCCCCCCGGGGGGAGTGTGTTAATATTTACAGGTTCCCCCCGGGGGGAGAGTGTGTGTTAATATTTACAGGGTCCCCCCGGGGGGAGTGTGTGTTAATATTTACAGGGTCCCCCCGGGGGGGGGAGTGTGTTAATATTTACAGGGTCCCCCCGGGGGGAGAGTGTGTGTTAATATTTACAGGGTCCCCCTGGGGGGAGTGTGTGTTAATATTTACAGGGTCCCCCCGGGGGGAGTGTGTTAATATTTACAGGGTCCCCCTGGGGGGGGAGTGTGTGTTAATATTTACAGGGTCCCCCCGGGGGGAGTGTGTTAATATTTACAGGGTCCCCCTGGGGGGGGAGTGTGTGTTAATATTTACAGGGTCCCCCCGGGGGGAGTGTGTTAATATTTACAGGTTCCCCCCGGGGGGAGAGTGTGTGTTAATATTTACAGGGTCCCCCCGGGGGGAGTGTGTGTTAATATTTACAGGGTCCCCCCTGGGGGGAGAGTGTGTGTTAATATTTACAGGGTCCCCCCGGGGGGAGAGTGTGTTAATATTTACAGGGTCCCCCCGGGGAGAGTGTGTGTTAATATTTACAGGGTCCCCCTGGGGGGAGAGTGTGTTAATATTTACAGGGTCCCCCCGGGGGGAGTGTGTTAATATTTACAGGGTCCCCCCGGGGGGGGAGTGTGTGTTAATATTTACAGGGTCCCCCCGGGGGGAGTGTGTGTTAATATTTACAGGGTCCCCCTGGGGGGGGAGTGTGTGTTAATATTTACAGGGTCCCCCCGGGGGGAGAGTGTGTTAATATTTACAGGGTCCCCCCGGGGAGAGTGTGTGTTAATAGTTACAGGGTCCCCCCGGGGGGGGAGTGTGTGTTAATATTTACAGGGTCCCCCTGGGGGGAGAGTGTGTGTTAATATTTACAGGGTCCCCCCGGGGGAGTGTGTGTTAATATTTACAGGGTCCCCCCCCGGGGGGAGTGTGTGTTAATATTTACAGGGTCCCCCCGGGGGGGGGAGGTGTGTGTTAATATTTACAGGGGTCCCCCCGGGGAGAGTGTGTGTTAATATTTACAGGGTTCCCCCGGGGGGGGAGTGTGTGTTAATATTTACAGGGTCCCCCCGGGGGGAGTGTGTGTTAATATTTACAGGGTCCCCCCCGGGGGGAGTGTGTGTTAATATTTACAGGGTCCCCCCGGGGGGGGGGAGTGTGTTAATATTTACAGGTGTGTTAATATTTACAGGTCCCCCCGGGGGGGAGAGTGTGTGTTAATATTTACAGGGTCCCCCCTGGGGGGAGTGTGTGTTAATATTTACAGGGTCCCCCCCGGGGGGAGTGTGTTAATATTTACAGGGTCCCCCTGGGGGGGAGTGTGTGTTAATATTTACAGGGTCCCCCCGGGGGAGTGTGTTAAGATTTACAGGGTCCCCCTGGGGGGGGAGTGTGTGTTAATATTTACAGGGTCCCCCCGGGGGGAGTGTGTTAATATTTACAGGGTCCCCCCGGGGGGGGAGTGTGTTAATATTTACAGGGTCCCCCCCTGGGGGAGTGTGTGTTAATATTTACAGGGTCCCCCCGGGGGGAGTGTGTTAATATTTACAGGGTCCCCCTGGGGGGAGAGTGTGTGTTAATATTTACAGGGTACCCCCAGGGGGAGTGTGTGTTAATATTTACAGGGTCCCCCTGGGGGGGGGAGTGTGTGTTAATATTTACAGGGTGTCCCCCCGGGGGAGAGAGTGTGTTAATATTTACAGGGTCCCCCGGGGGAGAGAGTGTGTTAATATTTACAGGGTCCCCCCGGGGGGGGGAGTGTGTGTTAATATTTACAGGGTCCCCCCGGGGGGAGTGTGTTAATATTTACAGGGTCCCCCCTGGGGGGAGTGTGTGTTAATATTTACAGGGTCCCCCTGGGGGGGGAGTGTGTGTTAATATTTACAGGGGTCCCCCCAGGGGGGAGTGTGTTAATATTTACAGGGTCCCCCCGGGGGGAGAGTGTGTGTTAATATTTACAGGGTCCCCCCGGGGGGAGTGTGTGTTAATATTTACAGGGTCCCCCCCGGGGAGAGTGTGTGTCAATATTTACAGGGTCCCCCGGGGGGGGAGTGTGTGTTAATAATTACAGGGTCCCCTGAGGGGGGAGTGTGTGTTAATATTTACAGGGTCCCCCCGGGGGAGTGTGTGTTAATATTTACAGGGTCCCCCCGGGGGGAGTGTGTGTTAATATTTACAGGGTCCCCCCGGGGGGAGTGTGTGTTAATATTTACAGGGTCCCTCTGGGGGAGAGTGTGTTAATATTTACAGGGTCCCCCCCGGGGGAGAGTGTGTGTTAATATTTACAGGGTCCCCCCTGGGGGGGGAGTGTGTGTTAATATTTACAGGGTCCCCCCTGGGGGGAGTGTGTGTTAATATTTACAGGGTCCCCCCGGGGGGAGTGTGTGTTAATATTTACAGGTCCCTCTGGGGGAGAGTGTGTTAATATTTACAGGGTCCCCCCCCGGGGGAGAGTGTGTGTTAATATTTACAGTGTCCCTCTGGGGGAGTGTATGTTAATATTTACAGGGTCCCCCCGGGGGGGAGTGTGTGTTAATATTTACAGGGTCCCCCCCGGGGGAGAGTGTGTGTTAATATTTACAGGGTACCCTGGGGGGGGGAGTGTGTGTTAATATTTACAGGGTCCCCCTGGGGGGGGAGTGTGTGTTAATATTTACAGGGTCCCCCCCGGGGGGGGAGTGTGTGTTAATATTTACAGGGTCCCCCCCGGGGGGGAGTGTGTGTTAATATTTACAGGGTCCCTCTGGGGGAGTGTGTGTTAATATTTACAGGGTCCTCCCGGGGGGAGTGTGTGTTAATATTTACAGGGTCCCCCCGGGGAGAGTGTGTGTTAATATTTACAGGGTCCCCCCGGGGGAGAGTGTGTGTTAATATTTACAGGGTCCCCCCGGGGAGAGTGTGTGTTAATATTTACAGGGTCCCCCCGGGGGAGAGTGTGTGTTAATATTTACTGGGTCCCCCCGGGAGAGTGGGTGTTAATATTTACAGGGTCCCCCCGGGGGGGGAGTGTGTGTTAATATTTACAGGTCCCCTGAGGGGGGAGTGTGTGTTAATATTTACAGGGTCCCTCTGGGGGAGTGTGTGTTAATATTTACAGGGTCCCCCCGGGGGGAGTGTGTGTTAATATTTACAGGGTCCCCCCGGGGAGAGTGTGTGTTAATATTTACAGGGTCCCCCCGGGGGAGAGTGTGTGTTAATATTTACAGGGTCCCCCCGGGGAGAGTGTGTGTTAATATTTACAGGGTCCCCGCAGAGGAGTGTGTGTTAATATTTACAGGGTCCCCCGGGGGGGGAGTGTGTGTTAATATTTACAGGGTCCCCCCGGGGGGAGTGTGTGTTAATATTTACAGGGTCCCCCCGGGAGGAGAGTGTGTGTTAATATTTACAGGGTCCCCCGGGGGGGGAGTGTGTGTTAATATTTACAGGGTTCCCCCGGGGGGAGTGTGTGTTAATATTTACAGGGTCCCCCCAGGGAGAGTGTGTGTTAATATTTACAGGGTCCCCCCCGGGGGGAGTGTGTGTTAATATTTACAGGGTCCCCCTGGGGGGAGTGTGTGTTAATATTTACAGGGGCCCCCTGGGGGGAGAGTGTGTGTTTATATTTACAGGGTCCCCCCGGGGAGAGTGTGTGTTAATATTTACAGGGTCCCCCCGGGGGGGGGAGTGTGTGTTAATATTTACAGGGTGTCCCCCCGGGGGAGAGAGTGTGTTAATATTTACAGGGTCCCCCGGGGGAGAGAGTGTGTTAATATTTACAGGGTCCCCCTGGGGGGGGAGTGTGTGTTAATATTTACAGGGTCCCCCCGGCGGGAGTGTGTTAATATTTACAGGGTCCCCCCTGGGGGGGAGTGTGTGTTAATATTTACAGTGTCCCCCTGGGGGGGGAGTGTGTGTTAATATTTACAGGGTCCCCCCAGGGGGGAGTGTGTTAATATTTACAGGGTCCCCCCGGGGGGAGAGTGTGTGTTAATATTTACAGGGTCCCCCTGGGGGGAGTGTGTGTTAATATTTACAGGGTCCCCCCGGGGGGAGTGTGTGTTAATATTTACAGGGTCCCCCCCCCGGGAGAGTGTGTGTTAATATTTACAGGGTCCCCCTGGGGGGGGAGTGTGTGTTAATATTTACAGGGTCCCCCCAGGGGGGAGTGTGTTAATATTTACACGGTCCCCCCGGGGGAGAGTGTGTGTTAATATTTACAGGGTCCCCCTGGGGGGAGTGTGTGTTAATATTTACAGGGTCCCCCCGGGGGGAGTGTGTGTTAATATTTACAGGGTCCCCCCCCGGGGAGAGTGTGTGTTAATATTTACAGGGTCCCCCCAGGGGGAGAGTGTGTGTTAATATTTACAGGGTCCCCCGGGGGGGAGTGCGTGTTAATATTTACAGGGTCCCCCTGGGGGGAGTGTGTGTTAATATTTACAGGGTCCCCCCGGGGGAGAGTGTGTGTTAATATTTACAGGGTCCCCCCGGGGGGAGTGTGTGTTAATATTTACAGGGTCCCCCCGGGGGGAGAGTGTGTGTTAATATTTACAGGGTCCCCCCGGGGGGAGTGTGTGTTAATATTTACAGGGTCCCCCCTGGGGGGAGAGTGTGTGTTAATATTTACAGGGTCCCCCCGGGGGGGAGTGTGTGTTAATATTTACAGGGTCCCCCCGGGGGGAGTGTGTGTTAATATTTACAGGGTCCCCCTGGGGGAGAGTGTGTGTTAATATTTACAGGGTCCCCCCGGGGGGGAGTGTGTGTTAATATTTACAGGGTCCCCCCGGGGGGGAGTGTGTGTTAATATTTACAGGGTCCCCCCGGGGGAGAGTGTGTGTTAATATTTACAGGGTCCCCCCCGGGGGGAGTGTGTGTTAATATTTACAGGGTCCCCCTGGGGGGAGAGTGTGTGTTAATATTTACAGGGTCCCCCCGGGGGGAGTGTGTGTTAATATTTACAGGGTCCCCCCCGGGGGGGGGAGTGTGTGTGTTAATATTTACAGGGTCCCCCGGGGGGAGTGTGTTAATATTTACAGGGTCCCCCCGGGGGGAGAGTGTGTGTTAATATTTACAGGGTCCCCCCGGGGGGAGTGTGTGTTAATATTTACAGGGTCCCCCCCGGGGAGAGTGTGTGTCAATATTTACAGGGTCCCCCGGGGGGGGAGTGTGTGTTAATATTTACAGGGTCCCCTGAGGGGGGAGTGTGTGTTAATATTTACAGGGTCCCCCCGGGGAGTGTGTGTTAATATTTACAGGGTCCCCCGGGGGGAGTGTGTGTTAATATTTACAGGGTCCCCCCGGGGGGAGTGTGTGTTAATATTTACAGGGTCCCTCTGGGGGAGAGTGTGTTAATATTTACAGGGTCCCCCCCCGGGGGAGAGTGTGTGTTAATATTTACAGGGTCCCCCCTGGGGGGGGAGTGTGTGTTAATATTTACAGGGTCCCCCCTGGGGGGAGTGTGTGTTAATATTTACAGGGTCCCCCCGGGGGGAGTGTGTGTTAATATTTACAGGGTCCCTCTGGGGGAGAGTGTGTTAATATTTACAGGGTCCCCCCCCCGGGGGAGAGTGTGTGTTAATATTTACAGTGTCCCTCTGGGGGAGTGTATGTTAATATTTACAGGGTCCCCCCGGGGGGGAGTGTGTGTTAATATTTACAGGGTCCCCCCGGGGGAGAGTGTGTGTTAATATTTACAGGGTACCCCTGGGGGGGGGAGTGTGTGTTAATATTTACAGGGTCCCCCTGGGGGGGGAGTGTGTGTTAATATTTACAGGGTCCCCCCCGGGGGGGAGTGTGTGTTAATATTTACAGGTCCCCTGAGGGGGGAGTGTGTGTTAATATTTACAGGGTCCCTCTGGGGGAGTGTGTGTTAATATTTACAGGGTCCTCCCGGGGGGAGTGTGTGTTAATATTTACAGGGTCCCCCCGGGGAGAGTGTGTGTTAATATTTACAGGGTCCCCCCGGGGGAGAGTGTGTGTTAATATTTACAGGGTCCCCCCGGGGAGAGTGTGTGTTAATATTTACAGGGTCCCCCCGGGGGAGAGTGTGTGTTAATATTTACTGGGTCCCCCCGGGGAGAGTGGGTGTTAATATTTACAGGGTCCCCCCGGGGGAGAGTGTGTGTTAATATTTACAGGGTCCCCCCCGGGGGGGGAGTGTGTGTTAATATTTACAGGTCCCCTGAGGGGGGAGTGTGTGTTAATATTTACAGGGTCCCTCTGGGGGAGTGTGTGTTAATATTTACAGGGTCCCCCCGGGGGGAGTGTGTGTTAATATTTACAGGGTCCCCCGGGGAGAGTGTGTGTTAATATTTACAGGGTCCCCCGGGGGAGAGTGTGTGTTAATATTTACAGGGTCCCCCCGGGGAGAGTGTGTGTTAATATTTACAGGGTCCCCGCAGAGGAGTGTGTGTTAATATTTACAGGGTCCCCCGGGGGGGAGTGTGTGTTAATATTTACAGGGTCCCCCCGGGGGGAGTGTGTGTTAATATTTACAGGGTCCCCCCGGGAGGAGAGTGTGTGTTAATATTTACAGGGTCCCCCGGGGGGGGAGTGTGTGTTAATATTTACAGGGTTCCCCCGGGGGGAGTGTGTGTTAATATTTACAGGGTCCCCCCAGGGAGAGTGTGTGTTAATATTTACAGGGTCCCCCCCGGGGGGAGTGTGTGTTAATATTTACAGGGTCCCCCTGGGGGGAGTGTGTGTTAATATTTACAGGGGCCCCCCGGGGGGGGAGAGTGTGTTTATATTTACAGGGTCCCCCCGGGGAGAGTGTGTGTTAATATTTACAGGGTCCCCCCGGGGGGAGTGTGTGTTAATATTTACAGGGTTCCCCTGGGGGAGTGTGTGTTAATATTTACAGTGTCCCCCCGGGGGAGTGTGTGTTAATATTTACAGGGTCCCCTGGGGGGGGAGTGTGTGTTAATATTTATAGGGTCCCCCCAGGGGGGAGTGTGTTAATATTTACAGGGTCCCCCCGGGGGGAGAGTGTGTGTTAATATTTACAGGGTCCCCCTGGGGGGAGTGTGTGTTAATATTTACACGGTCCCCCCGGCGGGAGTGTGTTAATATTTACAGGGTCCCCCCTGGGGGGAGTGTGTTAATATTTACAGGGTCCCCCTGGGGGGAGAGTGTGTTAATATTTACAGGGTCCCCCTGGGGGGAGAGTGTGTGTTAATATTTACAGGGTCCCCCCGGGGGGAGTGTGTGTTAATATTTACAGGGTCCCCCTGGGGGGGGGAGTGTGTGTTAATATTTACAGGGTGTCCCCCCGGGGGAGAGAGTGTGTTAATATTTACAGGGTCCCCCGGGGGAGAGAGTGTGTTAATATTTACAGGGTCCCCCTGGGGGGGGGAGTGTGTGTTAATATTTACAGGGTCCCCCCGGGGGGAGTGTGTGTTAATATTTACAGGGTCCCCCCGGCGGGAGTGTGGGTTAATATTTACAGGGTCCCCCCTGGGGGAGTGTGTGTTAATATTTACAGGGTCCCCCTGGGGGGGGAGTGTGTGTTAATATTTACAGGGTCCCCCCAGGGGGGAGTGTGTTAATATTTACAGGGTCCCCCCGGGGGGAGAGTGTGTGTTAATATTTACAGGGTCCCCCTGGGGGGAGTGTGTGTTAATATTTACAGGGTCCCCCCGGGGGGAGTGTGTGTTAATATTTACAGGGTCCCCCCCCGGGGAGAGTGTGTGTTAATATTTACAGGGTCCCCCTGGGGGGGGAGTGTGTGTTAATATTTACAGGGTCCCCCCAGGGGGGAGTGTGTTAATATTTACAGGGTCCCCCCGGGGGGAGAGTGTGTGTTAATATTTACAGGGTCCCCCTGGGGGGAGTGTGTGTTAATATTTACAGGGTCCCCCCGGGGGGAGTGTGTGTTAATATTTACAGGGTCCCCCCGGGGGGAGTGTGTGTTAATATTTACAGGGTCCCCCGGGGGGAGAGTGTGTGTTAATATTTACAGGGTCCCCCCAGGGGGAGAGTGCGTGTTAATATTTACAGGGTCCCCCGGGGGGGAGTGCGTGTTAATATTTACAGGGTCCCCCTGGGGGGAGTGTGTGTTAATATTTACAGGGTCCCCCCGGGGGGAGAGTGTGTGTTAATATTTACAGGGTCCCCCCGGGGGGAGTGTGTGTTAATATTTACAGGGTCCCCCCGGGGGGAGAGTGTGTGTTAATATTTACAGGGTCCCCCCGGGGGGGAGTGTGTGTTAATATTTACAGGGTCCCCCCTGGGGGGAGAGTGTGTGTTAATATTTACAGGGTCCCCCCGGGGGGGAGTGTGTGTTAATATTTACAGGGTCCCCCCGGGGGGAGTGTGTGTTAATATTTACAGGGTCCCCCTGGGGGAGAGTGTGTGTTAATATTTACAGGGTCCCCCCGGGGGGGAGTGTGTGTTAATATTTACAGGGTCCCCCCGGGGGGGAGTGTGTGTTAATATTTACAGGGTCCCCCCGGGGGAGAGTGTGTGTTAATATTTACAGGGTCCCCCCGGGGGGAGTGTGTGTTAATATTTACAGGGTCCCCCCCGGGGGGAGTGTGTGTTAATATTTACAGGGTCCCCCTGGGGGAGAGTGTGTGTTAATATTTACAGGGTCCCCCCGGGGGGAGTGTGTGTTAATATTTACAGGGTCCCCCCCGGGGGGGGAGTGTGTGTGTTAATATTTACAGGGTCCCCCCGGGGGGAGAGTGTGTGTTAATATTTACAGGGTCCCCCCGGGGGAGTGTGTTAATATTTACAGGGTCCCCCCTGGGGGGGGAGTGTGTGTTAATATTTACAGGGTCCCCCCGGGGGGAGTGTGTTAATATTTACAGGGTCCCCCTGGGGGGGAGTGTGTGTTAATATTTACAGGGTCCCCCCGGGGGAGTGTGTTAATATTTACAGGGTCCCCCTGGGGGGGGAGTGTGTGTTAATATTTACAGGGTCCCCCCGGGGGGAGTGTGTTAATATTTACAGGGTCCCCCTGGGGGGGGAGTGTGTGTTAATATTTACAGGGTCCCCCCGGGGGGGAGTGTGTGTTAATATTTACAGGGTCCCCCCGGGGGAGTGTGTGTTAATATTTACAGGGTCCCCCCGGGGTGAGTGTGTGTTAATATTTACAGGGTCCCCCCTGGGGGAGAGTGTGTGTTAATATTTACAGGGTCCCCCGGGGGGGAGTGTGTGTTAATATTTACAGGGTCCCCCCGGGGGGGAGTGTGTGTTAATATTTACAGGGTCCCCCCGGGGGGCAGTGTGTGTTAATATTTACAGGGTCCCCCCGGGGGGAGTGTGTGTTAATATTTACAGGGTCCCCCCGGGGGGAGTGTGTGTTAATATTTACAGGGTCCCCCCGGGGGGAGTGTGTGTTAATATTTACAGGGTCCCCCTGGGGGGGGGAGTGTGTGTTAATATTTACAGGGTCCCCCTGGGGGGGGAGTGTGTGTTAATATTTACAGGGTCCCCCCGGGGGGAGTGTGTGTTAATATTTACAGGGTCCCCCCGGGGGGGGGAGTGTGTTAATATTTACAGGGTCCCCCCGGGGGGAGAGTGTGTGTTAATATTTACAGGGTCCCCCTGGGGGGAGTGTGTGTTAATATTTACAGGGTCCCCCCGGGGGGAGTGTGTTAATATTTACAGGGTCCCCCTGGGGGGGGAGTGTGTGTTAATATTTACAGGGTCCCCCCGGGGGGAGTGTGTTAATATTTACAGGGTCCCCCTGGGGGGGGAGTGTGTGTTAATATTTACAGGGTCCCCCCGGGGGAGTGTGTTAATATTTACAGGTTCCCCCGGGGGGAGAGTGTGTGTTAATATTTACAGGGTCCCCCCGGGGGGAGTGTGTGTTAATATTTACAGGGTCCCCCCTGGGGGGAGAGTGTGTGTTAATATTTACAGGGTCCCCCCGGGGGGAGAGTGTGTTAATATTTACAGGGTCCCCCCGGGGAGAGTGTGTGTTAATAGTTACAGGGTCCCCCCGGGGGGAGTGTGTGTTAATATTTACAGGGTCCCCCTGGGGGGAGAGTGTGTGTTAATATTTACAGGGTCCCCCCGGGGGGAGTGTGTGTTAATATTTACAGGGTCCCCCCCGGGGGGAGTGTGTGTTAATATTTACAGGGTCCCCCTGGGGGGGAGTGTGTGTTAATATTTACAGGGTCCCCCCGGGGGGAGTGTGTGTTAATATTTACAGGGTCCCCCCGGGGGGGGGGAGTGTGTTAATATTTACAGGGTCCCCCCGGGGGGAGAGTGTGTGTTAATATTTACAGGGTCCCCCTGGGGGGAGTGTGTGTTAATATTTACAGGGTCCCCCCGGGGGGAGTGTGTTAATATTTACAGGGTCCCCCCTGGGGGGGGAGTGTGTGTTAATATTTACAGGGTCCCCCCGGGGGGAGTGTGTTAATATTTACAGGGTCCCCCTGGGGGGGGAGTGTGTGTTAATATTTACAGGGTCCCCCGGGGGGAGTGTGTTAATATTTACAGGTTCCCCCGGGGGAGAGTGTGTGTTAATATTTACAGGGTCCCCCCGGGGGGAGTGTGTGTTAATATTTACAGGGTCCCCCCTGGGGGGAGAGTGTGTGTTAATATTTACAGGGTCCCCCCGGGGGGAGAGTGTGTTAATATTTACAGGGTCCCCCCGGGGAGAGTGTGTGTTAATAGTTACAGGTCCCCCCGGGGGGGAGTGTGTGTTAATATTTACAGGGTCCCCCTGGGGGGAGAGTGTGTGTTAATATTTACAGGGTCCCCCCCGGGGGGAGTGTGTGTTAATATTTACAGGGTCCCCCCCGGGGGGAGTGTGTGTTAATATTTACAGGGTCCCCCCGGGGGGGGGGAGTGTGTGTTAATATTTACAGGGTCCCCCCGGGGAGAGTGTGTGTTAATATTTACAGGGTTCCCCCGGGGGGGGAGTGTGTGTTAATATTTACAGGGTCCCCCCGGGGGGAGTGTGTGTTAATATTTACAGGGTCCCCCCCGGGGGGAGTGTGTGTTAATATTTACAGGGTCCCCCGGGGGGGGAGTGTGTTAATATTTACAGGGTCCCCCCGGGGGGAGAGTGTGTGTTAATATTTACAGGGTCCCCCTGGGGGGAGTGTGTGTTAATATTTACAGGGTCCCCCCGGGGGGAGTGTGTTAATATTTACAGGGTCCCCCTGGGGGGGGAGTGTGTGTTAATATTTACAGGGTCCCCCCGGGGGGAGTGTGTGTTAATATTTACAGGGTCCCCCCGGCGGGAGTGTGTTAATATTTACAGGGTCCCCCCTGGGGGGAGTGTGTGTTAATATTTACAGGGTCCCCCTGGGGGGGGAGTGTGTGTTAATATTTACAGGGTCCCCCCAGGGGGGAGTGTGTTAATATTTACAGGGTCCCCCCGGGGGGAGAGTGTGTGTTAATATTTACAGGGTCCCCCCGGGGGGCAGTGTGTGTTAATATTTACAGGGTCCCCCCGGGGGGAGTGTGTTAATATTTACAGGTTCCCCCGGGGGGAGAGTGTGTGTTAATATTTACAGGGTCCCCCCGGGGGGAGTGTGTGTTAATATTTACAGGGTCCCCCCTGGGGGGAGAGTGTGTGTTAATATTTACAGGGTCCCCCCGGGGGGAGAGTGTGTTAATATTTACAGGGTCCCCCCGGGGAGAGTGTGTGTTAATAGTTACAGGGTCCCCCCGGGGGGGAGTGTGTGTTAATATTTACAGGGTCCCCCTGGGGGGAGAGTGTGTGTTAATATTTACAGGGTCCCCCCGGGGGGAGTGTGTGTTAATATTTACAGGGTCCCCCCCGGGGGGAGTGTGTGTTAATATTTACAGGGTCCCCCTGGGGGGGAGTGTGTGTTAATATTTACAGGGTCCCCCCGGGGGGAGTGTGTGTTAATATTTACAGGGTCCCCCCGGGGGGGGGGAGTGTGTTAATATTTACAGGGTCCCCCCGGGGGGAGAGTGTGTGTTAATATTTACAGGGTCCCCCTGGGGGGGAGTGTGTGTTAATATTTACAGGGTCCCCCCGGGGGGAGTGTGTTAATATTTACAGGGTCCCCCTGGGGGGGGAGTGTGTGTTAATATTTACAGGGTCCCCCCGGGGGGAGTGTGTTAATATTTACAGGGTCCCCCTGGGGGGGGAGTGTGTGTTAATATTTACAGGGTCCCCCCGGGGGGAGTGTGTTAATATTTACAGGTTCCCCCCGGGGGGAGAGTGTGTGTTAATATTTACAGGGTCCCCCCGGGGGGAGTGTGTGTTAATATTTACAGGGTCCCCCCTGGGGGGAGAGTGTGTGTTAATATTTACAGGGTCCCCCCGGGGGGAGAGTGTGTTAATATTTACAGGGTCCCCCCGGGGAGAGTGTGTGTTAATAGTTACAGGGTCCCCCCGGGGGGGAGTGTGTGTTAATATTTACAGGGTCCCCCTGGGGGGAGAGTGTGTGTTAATATTTACAGGGTCCCCCCCGGGGGGAGTGTGTGTTAATATTTACAGGGTCCCCCCCGGGGGGAGTGTGTGTTAATATTTACAGGGTCCCCCCGGGGGGGGGGAGTGTGTGTTAATATTTACAGGGTCCCCCCGGGGAGAGTGTGTGTTAATATTTACAGGGTCCCCCCGGGGGGGGGGAGTGTGTGTTAATATTTACAGGGTCCCCCCGGGGGAGAGTGTGTGTTAATATTTACAGGGTTCCCCCGGGGGGGGAGTGTGTGTTAATATTTACAGGGTCCCCCCGGGGGGAGTGTGTGTTAATATTTACAGGGTCCCCCCCGGGGGGAGTGTGTGTTAATATTTACAGGGTCCCCCCGGGGGGGGGAGTGTGTTAATATTTACAGGGTCCCCCCGGGGGGAGAGTGTGTGTTAATATTTACAGGGTCCCCCTGGGGGGAGTGTGTGTTAATATTTACAGGGTCCCCCCGGGGGGAGTGTGTTAATATTTACAGGGTCCCCCTGGGGGGGGAGTGTGTGTTAATATTTACAGGGTCCCCCCGGGGGGAGTGTGTGTTAATATTTACAGGGTCCCCCCGGCGGGAGTGTGTTAATATTTACAGGGTCCCCCCTGGGGGGAGTGTGTGTTAATATTTACAGGGTCCCCCTGGGGGGGGAGTGTGTGTTAATATTTACAGGGTCCCCCCAGGGGGGAGTGTGTTAATATTTACAGGGTCCCCCGGGGGGAGAGTGTGTGTTAATATTTACAGGGTCCCCCTGGGGGAGTGTGTGTTAATATTTACAGGGTCCCCCCGGGGGGAGTGTGTGTTAATATTTACAGGGTCCCCCCCCGGGGAGAGGTGTGTTAATATTTACAGGGTCCCCCTGGGGGGGGAGTGTGTGTTAATATTTACAGGGTCCCCCCAGGGGGGGAGAGTGTGTGTTAATATTTACAGGGTCCCCCCGGGGGGAGAGTGTGTTAATATTTACAGGGTCCCCCCGGGGAGAGTGTGTGTTAATAGTTACAGGGTCCCCCCGGGGGGGAGTGTGTGTTAATATTTACAGGGTCCCCCTGGGGGGAGAGTGTGTGTTAATATTTACAGGGTCCCCCCGGGGGGAGTGTGTGTTAATATTTACAGGGTCCCCCCCGGGGGGAGTGTGTGTTAATATTTACAGGGTCCCCCTGGGGGGGAGTGTGTGTTAATATTTACAGGGTCCCCCCGGGGGGAGTGTGTGTTAATATTTACAGGGTCCCCCCGGGGGGGGGGAGTGTGTTAATATTTACAGGGTCCCCCCGGGGGGAGAGTGTGTGTTAATATTTACAGGGTCCCCCTGGGGGGAGTGTGTGTTAATATTTACAGGGTCCCCCCGGGGGGAGTGTGTTAATATTTACAGGGTCCCCCTGGGGGGGGAGTGTGTGTTAATATTTACAGGGTCCCCCCGGGGGGAGTGTGTTAATATTTACAGGGTCCCCCTGGGGGGGGAGTGTGTGTTAATATTTACAGGGTCCCCCCGGGGGGAGTGTGTTAATATTTACAGGTTCCCCCCGGGGGGAGAGTGTGTGTTAATATTTACAGGGTCCCCCCGGGGGGAGTGTGTGTTAATATTTACAGGGTCCCCCTGGGGGGAGAGTGTGTGTTAATATTTACAGGGTCCCCCCGGGGGGAGAGTGTGTTAATATTTACAGGGTCCCCCCGGGGAGAGTGTGTGTTAATAGTTACAGGGTCCCCCCGGGGGGGAGTGTGTGTTAATATTTACAGGGTCCCCCTGGGGGGAGAGTGTGTGTTAATATTTACAGGGTCCCCCCGGGGGGAGTGTGTGTTAATATTTACAGGGTCCCCCCCGGGGGGAGTGTGTGTTAATATTTACAGGGTCCCCCCGGGGGGGGGGAGTGTGTGTTAATATTTACAGGGTCCCCCCGGGGAGAGTGTGTGTTAATATTTACAGGGTTCCCCCGGGGGGGGAGTGTGTGTTAATATTTACAGGGTCCCCCCGGGGGGAGTGTGTGTTAATATTTACAGGGTCCCCCCCGGGGGGAGTGTGTGTTAATATTTACAGGGTCCCCCCGGGGGGGGGAGTGTGTTAATATTTACAGGGTCCCCCCGGGGGGAGAGTGTGTGTTAATATTTACAGGGTCCCCCTGGGGGGAGTGTGTGTTAATATTTACAGGGTCCCCCCGGGGGGAGTGTGTTAATATTTACAGGGTCCCCCTGGGGGGGGAGTGTGTGTTAATATTTACAGGGTCCCCCCGGGGGGAGTGTGTGTTAATATTTACAGGGTCCCCCCGGCGGGAGTGTGTTAATATTTACAGGGTCCCCCCTGGGGGGAGTGTGTGTTAATATTTACAGGGTCCCCCTGGGGGGGGAGTGTGTGTTAATATTTACAGGGTCCCCCCAGGGGGGAGTGTTAATATTTACAGGGTCCCCCCGGGGGGAGAGTGTGTGTTAATATTTACAGGGTCCCCCTGGGGGAGTGTGTGTTAATATTTACAGGGTCCCCCCGGGGGGAGTGTGTGTTAATATTTACAGGGTCCCCCCCCCGGGGAGAGTGTGTGTTAATATTTACAGGGTCCCCCTGGGGGGGGAGTGTGTGTTAATATTTACAGGGTCCCCCCAGGGGGGAGTGTGTTAATATTTACAGGGTCCCCCCGGGGGGAGAGTGTGTGTTAATATTTACAGGGTCCCCCTGGGGGAGTGTGTGTTAATATTTACAGGGTCCCCCCGGGGGGAGTGTGTGTTAATATTTACAGGGTCCCCCCGGGGGGAGTGTGTGTTAATATTTACAGGGTCCCCCCGGGGGGAGAGTGTGTGTAATATTTACAGGGTCCCCCCAGGGGGAGAGTGTGTGTTAATATTTACAGGGTCCCCCGGGGGGGAGTGCGTGTTAATATTTACAGGGTCCCCCTGGGGGGAGTGTGTGTTAATATTTACAGGGTCCCCCCGGGGGGAGAGTGTGTGTTAATATTTACAGGGTCCCCCCGGGGGGAGTGTGTGTTAATATTTACAGGGTCCCCCCGGGGGGAGAGTGTGTGTTAATATTTACAGGGTCCCCCCGGGGGGAGTGTGTGTTAATATTTACAGGGTCCCCCCTGGGGGGAGAGTGTGTGTTAATATTTACAGGGTCCCCCCGGGGGGGAGTGTGTGTTAATATTTACAGGGTCCCCCCGGGGGGAGTGTGTGTTAATATTTACAGGGTCCCCCTGGGGGAGAGTGTGTGTTAATATTTACAGGGTCCCCCCGGGGGGGAGTGTGTGTTAATATTTACAGGGTCCCCCCGGGGGGGAGTGTGTGTTAATATTTACAGGGTCCCCCCGGGGGAGAGTGTGTGTTAATATTTACAGGGTCCCCCCCGGGGGGCAGTGTGTGTTAATATTTACAGGGTCCCCCCGGGGGGAGTGTGTGTTAATATTTACAGGGTCCCCCCGGGGGGAGTGTGTGTTAATATTTACAGGGTCCCCCCCGGGGGAGTGTGTGTTAATATTTACAGGGTCCCCCTGGGGGGGGAGTGTGTGTTAATATTTACAGGGTCCCCCTGGGGGGGGAGTGTGTGTTAATATTTACAGGGTCCCCCCGGGGGGAGTGTGTGTTAATATTTACAGGGTCCCCCCGGGGGGGGGAGTGTGTTATATTACTGTTTCAGGGTCCCCCCCGGGGGGAGAGTGTGTGTTAATATTTACAGGGTCCCCCTGGGGGGAGTGTGTGTTAATATTTACAGGGTCCCCCCGGGGGGAGTGTGTTAATATTTACAGGGTCCCCCTGGGGGGGGAGTGTGTGTTAATATTTACAGGGTCCCCCCGGGGGGAGTGTGTTAATATTTACAGGGTCCCCCTGGGGGGGGAGTGTGTGTTAATATTTACAGGGTCCCCCCGGGGGGAGTGTGTTAATATTTACAGGTTCCCCCGGGGGGAGAGTGTGTGTTAATATTTACAGGGTCCCCCGGGGGGAGTGTGTGTTAATATTTACAGGGTCCCCCCTGGGGGGAGAGTGTGTGTTAATATTTACAGGGTCCCCCCGGGGGGAGAGTGTGTTAATATTTACAGGGTCCCCCCGGGGAGAGTGTGTGTTAATAGTTACAGGGTCCCCCCGGGGGGGAGTGTGTGTTAATATTTACAGGGTCCCCCTGGGGGGAGAGTGTGTGTTAATATTTACAGGGTCCCCCCGGGGGGGGGGAGTGTGTGTTAATATTTACAGGGTCCCCCCCGGGGGGAGTGTGTGTTAATAGTTACAGGTTCCCCGGGGGGGGAGTGTGTGTTAATATTTACAGGGTCCCCCCGCGGGGAGTGTGTGTTAATATTTACAGGGTCCCCCCCGGGGGGAGTGTGTGTTAATATTTACAGGGTCCCCCCGGGGGGGGGAGTGTGTTAATATTTACAGGGTCCCCCCGGGGGGAGAGTGTGTGGTTAATATTTACAGGGTCCCCCTGGGGGGAGTGTGTGTTAATATTTACAGGGTCCCCCCGGGGGGAGTGTGTTAATATTTACAGGGTCCCCCTGGGGGGGGAGTGTGTTAATATTTACAGGGTCCCCCCGGGGGGAGTGTGTTAATATTTACAGGGTCCCCCTGGGGGGGGAGTGTGTGTTAATATTTACAGGGTCCCCCCGGGGGGAGTGTGTTAATATTTACAGGGTCCCCCCGGGGGGGGAGTGTGTTAATATTTACAGGGTCCCCCCCTGGGGGAGTGTGTGTT